>NC_084607.1:33405279-33415279 GCF_033807715.1 Cololabis saira | reverse complement strand
ATGTGATCCAACGCAGAGATGCCCAAACCTGCCACTACTACGGGAAGTTTCCCTCCGGTTATGGACCAGAGAACCAGCATTAAAGACTCCTAGAGCTCCGGATACACCGAGGGATGAGATCCAATGCCCTCATCATGTTCAAAGAATTGAGCAGTTTTCACATTAAAAGAAAATTATGGTTTACAGTTTAAGATTAAGATTCCCAGAATATTCTAATTTTTTGAGATAGGATATTTGAGTTTTCTTAAACTGTAAACCATGATCAGCAATATTAAAATAATAAAATGCTTGCAATATTTCAGTTGATTTGTAATGAATCCAGAATGTATGACATTTTTATTTTGTAATTGCATTACAGAAAATCACAATATTCGAATTTTCTGAGACAGTCCTGTACTTGTATCGAAGGTGGAGATAACGCCATGATCCTCCTGGATGAGCAGCCCGAGATCTTCTACAGGAACAGAGACCGTTCTGCCAAATAAGACTCTGCTCCACCCCTGAAGAAATGTAGCGCAATGGATCTTCTCCATGACGACGACGACTAGTTCACAATACCAGTAGCTTCAAAGGCAGTTTTAACTAGGGACTAGGGTATTTAGCACACACACACACACACACACACACACACACACACACACACACACACACACACACACACACACACACACACACACACACACGCGTGCTGGTAATGAAAACTTCCTGTTGAACAAACCGATGAAATAAAAGAAAGTTTACACAATACACAACATGTGGTTCCATCAAATGATGTCACTGAAGTTGAGCGACGTCGTTGTTGAGAAGTCCCCCCCTGGGAGAGTCAGGTAATGAAGGTGACCAACCTGTCACAGAGTCTGTTTGAGGTACCGAGGCCTCACAGCTGCTTTTCATACATGCTGTTTGCCCTCTAGTGGGTCATTTAAGCATTAAACTTGAACTTAAACTGTGCTGGCAGCTATGAATGATTTAGAGGAGGTGGAGTTGCATTTCTTTGGATGTGACTTTCAATGTTTCCAACAACCACAATGACCTGGAGGGTTTAGCTCCCAATGATGTGTTTTTGTCAAAGAGCAAACCTTGTACACCGGCAGACCTTTTCAAGGAGGAGGACGTCTCCTCCAGACCTCGATGGTGGCAGGTCCAGCACACGCAGAGCTGTTCTGGAAGCACTGGAACAATGAGTACGTACCTGAACTCCAACCCAGACTGCTAACGTTGCAGCCATGGCACAATATACTGGGGACATTGTTCCTGTGGTCCCATTCAGCTCCCAGAAGGTCCTGGATCATGGGGCGAGTCTCCAAAACCTTTGAAGACTACAAAAGGGAGGCTTGCATGTGAGACACTGCAGGGGATATTGTCCTAGAGTCTAGGTCCTTGTGCATCCTGGAAAAGTGTTGCAGACCTTTCCTGACACACAAGGACCTAACCCGAAATTCGAAATAACCTGGCACCACCCCCACTCTGCAATCAAGTCCATTTCCGCTCCTCTGTAACTGGTGCTACTGGAGGGGAAGCCAGAGTTACCAGAGGGACAGCCAGAGGAGACTGCAAAATCCCCTTTAGAAAGAGCGCATTTGGGCAATCAGTTTTCTCTTATAAAACAGCACCTGAGTGGAATAACATCCCACAGAACATTAGAGAGTCCATTTCATACAACGTCTTCAAATATAATCTTAGGAATTGGTTGATCGATAATCAAAGATGTGAACATTGATGTGTATACTATCGATGTGGGGATGAACTGTATATTTTCAGGGTTGAATTATATATGTTATATGTTATTGCTGATGTGTTTGTACTTGTGTTTTAATCTTTTTTACTAGGTACTAGCCTATTATTTCTGGCAGGGGGACTGCCAATGTAAACTAGCCTTTTGGCTACAATTGGGTACATTTACATTTTATTTTATAAAATGTTTCTTAATGTACGTTGTCCCTCTCTAACAAATAAAAATAAACTGAAACTGAAACTGAAACCCTAACCCTAACCCTAACCCCCTAACACTAAACCTAACCCTAACACCCTAACACTAACCCTAACCCTAAACCTAACCCCAACCCCCTAACACTAACCCTAAACCTAACCCCAACCCCCTAACACTAACCCTAAACCTAACCCCAACCCCCTAACACTAACCCTAAACCTAACCCCAACCCCCTAACACTAACCCTAAACCTAACCCCAACCCCCTAACACTAACCCTAACCGGTACGGTCCGTTAACGCCAGACCAAATGCAGCTATGTGGAGTGACCAGTGATGTCTTTTACAGGCAGCTGAATAAAGACTACCATCTGATTATCTTATTCATCCTAACCATTATAGCCTGTTCACTTGCTATTTTAATTTTAATGCACACAATGCACTTCGAGTTTATGTGTTTTTTTTCATTTCTTTTCCATCCTTGTGGTTGTTTTCAGAGCACACTGCTGCAGCTCCATCACCTCCTAGCAGACGTCACGGGCCTCGGATGCATCCTGTAACGGAGGGGCTGTGGTCCGCTTGCAGGCAGGTGCTGGTTCTGATTTACGGACGGACAATCACACTCTTTCACATCACACTTGTTTTATGTTTCAAACTATGTAGGCTTTCACAAATGTCCAGGTTCCAGTCAACCTTGTGGTTCATTCTCACGTAAAACAGATAAATGTCATTAATAGAATAAACTTTTTTGAGCTTTTCACTCATGTACCACAGCTTTTATTACAAAGTGCTGTTTGGGCACAAACGCGACTCACAATGCAGTCAAAGCTGGTCAAAATGCACCTAAACTCTCTCTCATTAATGACAAAGAAGACTTTTAGAACCTCATCAGTGTTTGGTATTCACATTGCAAACCAAATAATAAGAATGACCTTGGTCTGGGAGCCAGACTTGAAGCTAAACACGATAGGGTCCGCCACCTTAAACCAAGCACTCACACGGGGTAGATGCAGCTCTGCGATGCAGGAATCCATCGGCAACAGTGAGTTTAGATTTTAGAATATTACTGAGTCTGGTGGAGAAGGTTGTGCAACGTTATAAGAGTCTGATAAGCTCATGTCATGAACCACAGGCGTCGTCAGACCCTGTTTTACGCCAGCTAATGAGGTCTGCACCCCGGTAAATACATACCGATATCTTGGACTGATCTGTACAGCCGAATACAGCATACACATTTCCTTACCAAAAGTTGATCAGATGGCTGAAAGATGTTTGTCTAGGAGCGATTCTTGGACTCAGAAGTGGTGACGTGGTTGAAACTCTCTGTAACCCTGAGTTGGGGGGAAACTGGGTTTTCTGTTCCAGAGAGCCACACCAGTCTTACCTTGGGTCAGTTACCGTGGTAACTGACTCTGAGTGATCCTCCTCACTGGCAGGTGTACCATGAAGAAACCCAGAGTTTATACCTGTCTCCTCCCAGCTGAAGCAGGTTTAAGGACATGGGTTTTCATAGCAACGTGATCCCAGAGATCTAGAAGCTGAATGAATACACAGTGACTACGTTTACATGCCAAAATTCGGGTTAAGGTCAATATTCCGGTTACTGAAACATTCAGAATAATCTGTTTCCATGTGTGAGCAAACAGGGTTATCCCTGTTTACATGGTGATTTGGAATATCTGGATCAAACCAGCGGCGCACGGAGAACGTCATGACGCAATTCCCTTCATTTCCACTTCTTCTTCCTGTATCCAAATTCAAAACAACAACAATAACAGCATCACGGCGGATAATGAACAGCCCAGTAGAAGTCGTTTTGTTTCTTGGCCCTGTATTACGGCTTTTTCAGCGTCTTCCAGCGGAGCTTGATCTGGTCTGGCATTCGTACAAATGCTGCTTCACGCAACTTTTCACACAACTTCTTGTAAATCTTCTATCCCGGTACTTTCTACCTTCTACAAATGCAGAAATGTTCATATCCTTCATTACATTTATGAAGTGATTAGTCTCCTGGTCTTGCGTTTCGCCGTGTTTAAGAACTTCCTGGACTCAAAAGACCAGGATTCCTTGTGAACAGAGCATCCGCAGAAAACAAATTCATGTTCCGTTTGATGGGGATATCCCGTTTGGCGTTTACATGACCCAATATTCAGTTAGAAAAGGAGTAACCCAGGGCTCATATTCAGGTTTTTAAAAACCGGAATATGAGCCAATTCAGGTTATTCAAAGGGGTTATTGGTGTTTACATGGCCGTGCAAAACCGGGTTATTGCTAATATTCTGGTTAGAAAAGGGTTATTGACTGCATGGAAACGTAGTCAGTGATTTACGTAGAGAGGATTTTTTCGGAATTTGAACCCACATGTTATCATTTCCTCACCAACAGTTCATCAGATGGAACTGTTCTGCAGTCACTCAGGTTCTCCAGACGTTCATATCCACCGTGACGCACCGCAGAAGATTCAAAGAGAGAGCTTTTGCATTACTGAATTTGACCGGTAATTAGATGCTGTACAAGAAGCTCGGCCTTGAAACCGTCAGCACATACTGTTGAGACAAGTGAACTCTTTTACACATTATAAAGGCTGACAAAAAGAAACACGTGCGTTTCAGGGCCGTGGCGTGGCTGCTGAGCTACTCTTCTCCACGTCACCGTGAGGCAAACCGCCACGCCGTGGTTTCATGTGTTTCATGCAGACTTGAGAAGGACATTAGTTAAATCTGGCTGTAAAAGGAGAAGGTAAACTGTGCTCCTGAAAATGTGGAAGTGTTCCTTTAAGGGTTCCCGTCGGACTGCTCCAGCTGACGGCGCTTTGTGAATCCCCCAACGTAGAGTGTGTGTTGTAAATCTCTCTGAGGTGAATTTACGGCCCTCCATTCACACATTTAGCTTCACTACTGTAGAGCGCACGGCCGCCTCGCAGCTGTCTGCGTGTGCGCGGATGTGTGTGCGCGCTCGTGTGCGTTCTCCAGGCGAAACCCAGCGTGACCCTCTGTACAACTATTAACCGAGTGCATTTCCTTGGTAACAGCATGTGAGGGAGAGCGCCAGCCAACTTAGACAGAAACACCATTTCTTTTTGGCTCAGCCTCCGTAACAAAGGAAACGAGTGCTCATAAATATCTCTGAGCGTGCACATTTATGCAAATTATGAGTGTGCTGCTAGCGCGATGAAGCAAGCTGCTTTGTATTGCACACTATCCGTGTGTGTGTGTGTGTGTGTGTGTGTGTGTGTGTGTGTGTGTGTGTGTGTGTGTGTGTGTGTGTGTGTGTGTGTGGTAACAGCAGATGTTTTCACACAAGCTCTGCTGCACCCATATTTCTTATTTTTCCAAAACATTCCCCCCAGAATATCTTCAGAAGCAACCACACACACTGCCATTGGGTTAATATTTAAACTAAAAAGGTTTAAAATATAACTGGCAAAAAGGGGTAAAACATGCCACCCTGACACAAACCAGGAAGTTACTAAAAGTGCAGATCCACGACTGAATCTGGATCCAGATCCACAGGTCTTGTGTCCAACCAACCCAGTCTCACATAAAAACGTCTACGTTGCCTACGTTGGTCCAAAGTGCAAAAATGTAGAGGGGTTACAATAATAGCCCTTGAATTGTATAACTGTTACATTTTTCTGACTATTCGTTTTGCGTCCAAGTCACGTGACTTCAAAAAAAATGGCGGACATTTCTCATTTTTTAATGAAACAAATCAATATTTTGAGTTAGTTTCTGCATAAAAATGCATTTTGATTACATTTCTAGTGAGAAATATATATTTTACTTTCATAATATTCACTCAGTGAATATACATAATCACTCGCTTGCTCGTTGTTGCTCGTTGTTTCAAATCTCACCAGAATAATGTGAAATCGCAACGTTTTGGTTGCTGGACGGCAACCTGATTATTACATTATTATTATTTATATATTATTCTTTATTATAGTGGCTAAGTTATGAGTTTTTTCAAGCAAGTGATTATGTACATTCACTGAGTGAATATTATGAAAGTAAAATATATATATCTCACTAGAAATGTAATCAAAACGCATTTTTATGCAGAAACTAACTCAAAATATTGATTTGTTTCACTAAAAAATGAGAAATGTCGGCCATGTTTTTTGGTGTCACGGCCAGAATCTTGAAAGTCACGTGACTTAGACGCAAAACGAATAGTCAAAAAAATTTACCTGTTATACATTTCAAGGGCTATTATTGTAACCCCTCTACGTTTTTGCACTTTGGACCAACGTAGGCAACGTAGACGTTTTTATGTGAGACTGGGTTGGTCCAACGGGCATTTTTATGTACATTGACATCAGAAAAATATATTAAAGCACATCTTCATTTGTCAGTATAGATCTTCCGAAACACACGGAAATGGGTCATCAGTTTTGCTAAGTCGTAACTAGCATTCCTGGGCTTCTGAGCTGTGAGTGCAGATTGTGAAGGTAATGTGTGAGGTTTCATGTCCCTGCCGTGGCTCTGGTCTGGTCTGGAGCTTCAGCTTCAGCAGGCAGAGCTGTGTGGGCCACCGGCCCGCGCTGGCAGCAGCCAGGACAGATCTAGTTTGTAATCAAATTAGATTAGGGGGGGAGGGTTTAAAGAAGTTTCATCCTACTGTTGTCCTGACAACAGATCACAACATCCCGGATCCACACTGTTCAGACACCACAGGTGAGATGAAATCATTTGAAAAAGAGCATTCACATACTCTGCCCCTTATACACGGAACAAACTTCAAAAGAATCTAAAAATAACAGAACTTATTCCACTGAGTGATTTTAAGTGTAGAATGAGTGCACTTGAGCCAGCATCTCTGATTTGTAACTGTTTTAAATGATTTCTATTTGTTTTGTTTTATTTCCATTTTTTGTTTCATTGTATTTTATTTGATTTTAATATTTCACATCATAACTCTGTAAATTTTAATATCTGAAATCTTGTGCTGCCTTTTGGCCAGGACACCCTTGCAAAAGAGATTTTTAATCTCAATGGGTTTCTTTTCCTCGTTAAATAAAGGCTGACTTTAATCTAAAAAGCTATAATTTCAGATCTACTGTTACATATGAAGTTATAACTTCATAGCTCATAGAGATCAAAGCATGACACTAGTGGAGATTAATGTTGTCTAATTTAACCGAGACAAAGTCTGTTTCCACTTAATAATTGGGATTAAATAAATTCAAGCAACATTTGCAGAATTGAACACATTGTTTCTTTGCTTTATTGATAAAAAATAAACTCCACTGCCTATCCTCCCTGGATATATATATATATATATATATATATATATATATATATATATATATATATATATATATATATATATATATATATATAATTATATATTATATATATATAATTAACCAGGGTTGGGCAGAGTCATCAGGAACCTACTGATGACATCACAGAGGTGTGTTCTGCTCTTCATACAGTCTAAAGGTGTTTTTGATCGGATCCGGATGATATCGCTGGATGATGAGCGTGTGTTTAACGCGCATTGGTAATGTAAATACAAGGCGTGTTATTTGTCACCTCGGGCCTGAAGGCAAGTTGGGGAGGAAAGGCAAGTTGGGAGGCGTTATCGAAACATAACGTAACCTGTGTGGGCAAATTAATCATCAAATTCACGCTCCATCAGACAGGTGCAGTTTTCAAAACGAGGAGGGAGGATGTGTCATCAGGAGCCCGTAACTTTGAAACTGAGTTGATCATTTTCTGCCACTAGGAGGGAATGGTGTTTTTAGCTGCATGTTTCAAAGTTTAAACTGTCTATTTGAGTTTATTATCAGCTCCTTGGTACAGCTGTGTCCTGTCTCTGTGTGATTAAATAGTCAGCAGCTCTTCCACCCTGGCCTTTGACCCTGTTGTGGAAGTTTTCTGCTGATGTGAACCGCAGGAGAAACGTTTACTGCTTCTGCCCACCAGGGGGCGCTAAACTGGAGGAGCAGCAGCCTGGACTGACGGAGACTGAGTGCTGGTGGAAACATTGCTGAGAACTGAATGAAGTCATCAGATCTGATTCAATATGGCATCATCAACATTCGTCATTCATTTAAAGCGCCTGGCCCTTTCTTATATTTATTTATTTTTAGCTTTAATCATTTTTTTAACCTCAACTCTATAATTATCAAATAAAAGCGCATTAGACTTTTGTTTCAGTCACTGCAGCTTGAAATGGATGAAACAAAAATTAACAACAAAAACTGGAAAATCACTTTAAATACAGAGATTATGAACACATGTGGGTTCAATGTGGTGATACAAAAAATGGCACAAATTTCACATTCGTCAAATGTCACATACTGAGTTTTTTTCTTTTTTTTTTAAAATAATTTTTAAATGATTCCACCAGACTTTGCATGCATGGTTATAATTCATGTTACCTAAAACCGTTGTAATGCTGTAAAGAAAACGATCAAAGACCAGAACCCAGACAAAACCAATTATAATTCTACAAAAACAAAAATATAGTTATAAAAAAAAACTATAATTTGCAGATGTTAGCACTCAGAAAAATTATGTATATATATAGATACATATATCTATGAATATCTATGAAATTATACAACTTCTACTGTGTAAAATGTAAATAAAAACAGAATGAAATTATTTGCGAACTTGTAAATAAAAATGTGTTCTTATATATAATAATTCTATCATTATTACTGTTATTACTATTGAGTTTATTTATTTATTGAAAGAACGGTTTGATTGATATAATATCCTGAATTCTGACCCTCACAGTTGTTCTGTGAGGAGTTTCCCTGTTCTCCACCTGCTCCACCTGGGTGGAGTCTCCAGGTCTCCAGGTCTCCAGGTCTCCAGGTCCTCCAGCTTCTTCCCACAGTCCACAAACGTGTGTGTGTGTGTGTGTGTGTGTGTGTGTGTGTGTGTGTGTGGTACCTGTCCAGGTGAACTCACCAGCCTCACCTGAACTTCAGTAACATCTGAAATGCTGAACAGGAACCAGCAGGAGAAGATGAGGGATGGATATTTTTAATTAGACTACGTAACATTTAAAAATTTGAAGAGTTCTGACCCAGAAGCAACGCTTTTGTGAAGATCTCATGTTTTATGTTGCATCAAATGATAATATGCTTTAATGCATTTTAAAATTATTGTTAATTAATAAAGAAAAATAGAAGAAAATAGAATAGATTTTATTCGTTGAGGCTTTTATTTGCTTATTACTGTTGTTTCTTTTGTATTATGAAACATTCATGCTTTTTTAAATTTATGAACAGATATTATCTAGTAAAGCAGTGATTTTTTTATCTGAGAAGACAACTTTTACCATGTAAAGCGTCAATAAAAACAGAATGAAATTATTTGCAAAACTCGTAAACCAGATGTTTTTCACGAGAGAAAATAGAAAATATTGAAGGTGAACACACTTTACACACTTTATAGAAAATATTGGCTCTCACTCAGCTCTCAGAACCGGTGCGAGGGTGACGTTCACCCCAGCCACCATCTGCACTCCTTCCACCAGCAGTTATAAACATCTGGAACTGAGGAGACCAGCCGAGGGAGGGTCAGGAGAGGAACTGGATCCTTTCTGGTTGGATGTGAGATCGGAGCTGCTCGCCACTCCTGGATCTTCTTTGTCACTTTTGTCTTCCCGATGCTCCAGATGTTTGTAGTTCATGAGAGGTCTGGACTGCTGGTGGACCAGTTCAGCATCAGTTCAGCATCTGGACCACTATGAAGCCATGCTGCAGTGATGGATGCAGTATGTGGTTGTGTCTTGCTGAAACATGCAAGACCTTCCCCGAGGAAGACAGCGTCTGGACGGGAGCAGACGTCCCAGCATTGATGTTTCCTTTGCAGATGTTCCAGCTGTCCATTCCATAGACACGGATGCACCTCCAGACCATCAGAGATGGAGGCTTTTGAACCGAGAGCAGATGGCGAGTGGGTTCCTCTACTCTTTAAAAGGAGGATACGGGGTACAGAGTTTCCAAAAATACTTTTTCTGACCTCAGGACAGTTTTCCAGGTCGGCCCAAAGAAGACCTCACGTATGACCTCTGTCTAACTCTTGGGGGGGGGGGGGCGGTACTACTGT
>NC_084607.1:33302779-33402779 GCF_033807715.1 Cololabis saira | reverse complement strand
ACACGACGGTAGGAGAAGAGCGTTAGAGCAACATGACGATAGGAGAAGAGCGTTAGAGGTACACGACGGTAGGAGAAGAGCGTTAGAGCAACATTGCGGTAGGAGAAGAGCGTTAGAGCAACATGACGGTAGGAGAAGAGCGTTAGAGCAACGTGGCGGTAGGAGAAGAGCGTTAGAGGCACATGACGGTAGGAGAAGAGCGTTAGAGCAACATGGCGGTAGGAGAAGAGCGTTAGAGCAACATGACGGTAGGAGAAGAGCGTTAGAGCAACACAACGGTAGGAGAAGAGCGTTAGAGCAACACAACGGTAGGAGAAGAGCGTTAGAGCAACACGACGGTAGGAAAAGAGCGTTAGAGCAACATGACGGTAGGAGAAGAGCGTTAGAGCAACTTGACGGTAGGAGAAGAGCGTTAGAGCAACTTGACGGTAGGAGAAGAGCGTTAGAGCAACATGACGGTAGGAGAAGAACGTTAGAGCAACATGACGGTAGGAGAAGAGCGTTAGAGCAACACGACGGTAGGAGAAGAGCGTTAGAGCAACACAACGGTAGGAGAAGAGCGTTAGAGCAACACGACGGTAGGAAAAGAGCGTTAGAGCAACTTGACGGTAGGAGAAGAGCGTTAGAGCAACATGGCGGTAGGAGAAGAGCGTTAGAGCAACATGACGGTAGGAGAAGAGCGTTAGAGCAACACAACGGTAGGAGAAGAGCGTTAGAGCAACACGACGGTAGGAAAAGAGCGTTAGAGCAACTTGACGGTAGGAGAAGAGCGTTAGAGCAACATGGCGGTAGGAGAAGAGCGTTAGAGCAACATGACGGTAGGAGAAGAGCGTTAGAGCAACACAACGGTAGGAGAAGAGCGTTAGAGCAACACGACGGTAGGAGAAGAGCGTTAGAGCAACACGACGGTAGGAGAAGAGTGTTAGAGCAACATGACGGTAGGAGAAGAGCGTTAGAGCAACACGACGGTAGGAGAAGAGTGTTAGAGCAACATGACGGTAGGAGAAGAGCGTTAGAGCAACATGACGGTAGGAGAAGAGCAACATGGCGGTAGGAGAAGAGCGTTAGAGCAACATGACGGTAGAAGAAGAGTGTTAGAGCAACATGACGGTAGAAGAAGAGCATTAGAGCCACACGACGGTAGGAGAAGAGCGTTAGAGCCACATGACGGTAGGAGAAGAGCGTTAGAGCAACATGACGGTAGGAGAAGAGCGTTAGAGCAACATGACGGTAGTAGAAGAGCGTTAGAGCAACATGACGGTAGGAGAAGAGCGTTAGAGCAACATGACGGTAGGAGAAGAGCGTTAGAGCAACACAACGGTAGGAGAAGAGCGTTAGAGCAACATGACGGTAGAAGAAGAGCGTTAGAGCAACATGACGGTAGGAGAAGAGCGTTAGAGCAACATGGCGGTAGGAGAAGAGCGTTAGAGCAACATGACGGTAGAAGAAGAGTGTTAGAGCAACATGACGGTAGAAGAAGAGCATTAGAGCCACATGACGGTAGGAGAAGAGCGTTAGAGCCACATGACGGTAGGAGAAGAGCGTTAGAGCAACATGACGGTAGGAGAAGAGCGTTAGAGCAACATGACGGTAGGAGAAGAGCGTTAGAGCAACATGACGGTAGGAGAAGAGCGTTAGAGCAACATGACGGTAGGAGAAGAGCGTTAGAGCAACACAACGGTAGGAGAAGAGCGTTAGAGCAACATGACGGTAGAAGAAGAGCGTTAGAGCAACATGACGGTAGGAGAAGAGCGTTAGAGCAACAAGACGGTAGAAGAAGAGCGTTAGAGCAACACAACGGTAGGAGAAGAGCGTTAGAGCAACACAACGGTAGGAGAAGAGCGTTAGAGCAACAAGACGGTAGAAGAAGAGCGTTAGAGCAACATGACGGTAGGAGAAGAGCGTTAGAGCAACTTGACGGTAGGAGAAGAGCGATAGAGCAACATGACGGTAGGAGAAGAGCGTTAGAGCAACACAACGGTAGGAGAAGAGCGTTAGAGCAACACAACGGTAGGAGAAGAGCGTTAGAGCAACACGACGGTAGGAAAAGAGCGTTAGAGCAACTTGACGGTAGGAGAAGAGCGTTAGAGCAACATGACGGTAGGAGAAGAACGTTAGAGCAACATGACGGTAGGAGAAGAGCGTTAGAGCAACATGGCGGTAGGAGAAGAGCGTTAGAGGCACACGACGGTAGGAGAAGAGCGTTAGAGCAACATGACGATAGGAGAAGAGCGTTAGAGGCACACGACGGTAGGAGAAGAGCGTTAGAGCAACATTGCGGTAGGAGAAGAGCGTTAGAGCAACATGACGGTAGGAGAAGAGCGTTAGAGCAACGTGGCGGTAGGAGAAGAGCGTTAGAGGCACATGACGGTAGGAGAAGAGCGTTAGAGCAACATGGCGGTAGGAGAAGAGCGTTAGAGCAACATGACGGTAGGAGAAGAGCGTTAGAGCAACACAACGGTAGGAGAAGAGCGTTAGAGCAACACAACGGTAGGAGAAGAGCGTTAGAGCAACACGACGGTAGGAAAAGAGCGTTAGAGCAACATGACGGTAGGAGAAGAGCGTTAGAGCAACTTGACGGTAGGAGAAGCGCGTTAGAGCAACTTGACGGTAGGAGAAGAGCGTTAGAGCAACACGACGGTAGGAGAAGAACGTTAGAGCAACATGACGGTAGGAGAAGAGCGTTAGAGCAACACGACGGTAGGAGAAGAGCGTTAGAGCAACACAACGGTAGGAGAAGAGCGTTAGAGCAACACGACGGTAGGAAAAGAGCGTTAGAGCAACTTGACGGTAGGAGAAGAGCGTTAGAGCAACATGACGGTAGGAGAAGAACGTTAGAGCAACATGACGGTAGGAGAAGAGCATTAGAGCAACACGACGGTAGGAGAAGAGCGTTAGAGCAACACGACGGTAGGAGAAGAGCGTTAGAGCAACATTGCGGTAGGAGAAGAGCGTTAGAGGCACATGACGGTAGAAGAAGAGCGTTAGAGCAACATGACGGTAGGAGAAGAGCGTTAGAGCAACATGACGGTAGGAGAAGAACGTTAGAGCAACATGACGGTAGGAGAAGAGCGTTAGAGCAACATTGCGGTAGGAGAAGAGCGTTAGAGCAACATGACGGTAGGAGAAGAGCGTTAGAGGCACACGACGGTAGGAGAAGAGCGTTAGAGCAACACGACAGTAGGAGAAGAGCGTTAGAGCAACATGACGGTAGGAGAAGAGCGTTAGAGCAACATTGCGGTAGGAGAAGAGCGTTAGAGCAACATGACGGTAGGAGAAGAGCGTTAGAGGCACATGACGGTAGAAGAAGAGCGTTAGAGCAACACGACGGTAGGAGAAGAGCGTTAGAGCAACATTGCGGTAGGAGAAGAGCGTTAGAGCAACATGACGGTAGGAGAAGAGCGTTAGAGCAACATGGCGGTAGAAGAAGAGCTCGGAGCATCCCGTTATCACAGACATGATCTCAGGTTAGAGATGAGGAGTTTGCATGTTCACTGCCGGGGGCGCAGACACCCTCACACACCTACCAGGATGATGTATGGGGAGTAATACACACACACACACGCACGCACGCACGCACGCACGCACGCACGCACGCACGCACGCACGCACGCACGCACGCACGCACGCACGCACGCACGCACGCACGCACGCACACACACACATACACACACACACACACACACACACACACACACACACCATGAAGGTGTTTATGTGGTGCAGATGTCATTCAGGAAACGAGCTGCATTCAGGGACACAAACACTTCAGACACATGAGACCTGCACTTTCAGAGGAGTTTAGTTTGACCCAGCAATGGACCAGGAGCACACACACACACACACACACACACACACACACACACACACACACACACACACACACACACACACACACACACACACACACACACACACCTCCTGGGCAGTCCATCGTAGTTGGAGATGACGTAGCTTCCTTCTGCTGTGGTGTGTTGGACAGCGGCTATCTGGCGACGATGCCACTGTAGATGACTATTAAGCCCAATTTTGGAGCCACATATCCTGCCACAGTCAGGACATGTGAGGCCTGGGCCGGTCCTGGACCGGTCCTGGGTCAGGAGGCTGAAGTGGTAATGGGACAGTACGTTGGTGTCGTCGTTGGCGCCGCATTATCCGCTGCTGAGTGTGTCTCTCCTCAAGCTGTGAGAGCCTTCGGGGCATAAAGTACGCCAGAATGGCCGATCAGCTGCAGCTGACTCCACATCACTGGGTTTGATGTTGCATCTCTTCAGGGTTTGTTTCAGCTGGTCTTCGTACCGCAACTTTGGGCAACTGGGCTTCCTGTTTGCTGACAAAATCTGTCCATAAAGCACCTGACGAGGCAAGCGGCATCCAGGCATCCGGATGACATGACCAACCCATGGGAGTTGCCTCAGGGCTATGGCTTCCTCTATACTGATGGACTCGCACACTGCCCTGTAGACAGCAACTTTCGTCTGTGTTCGTAGATGGTTGTTTTCAAACACGCAAGAGCGGAGTCTGCCAAAGGAGTTGGAGGCTTTGTTGATGCGTGCTTGGATGTCATCATCTATTTGGCAGGAAGGGGTCAGCATGCTTCCCAGGTAGCAGAACTGATGGACAGTCTTGAGGGGTGTGCGGGTGATGTTAAATACGGGGGGTGGGGATCACTCTTGTGTCATGATCTCTGTTTTGTGGATGTTAATCACAAGGCCGAGCGAGCCGTAAACAGAGGACATGGTGTCCAGGGCTTGTTGCATGGCAGCCGGGCTTGTGGGCCAGGAGAGCACAATCGTCTGCGTATTGAAGCTCGCAGATGTTGCTAACCAGGGTCTTGGTCTTGGCCTGTGGGGGTCTAATATTAAACAGGCTACCATCAAGGCGGAAATGAATTTTCACACCACCCTCTTCCCGAATGGATTTGTGGAAGAGGAGTGTGGCTGCCGTCAGGAAGAGACTGAAAATCACTGGGGCCAAAACACAACCCTGTGCACTCCAACCTTTACAGGGAAGGGGGAGATTGCTGGTCGCCAACGAGCACAGATGCCTGCATGCCACGGTGGAACTGCTTCAGGATGCTGAGGAATTTGGGAGGAACGGCAAACTTCTGCAGTATAGTCCAGAGGATCTCCCTGTCAAACTGTATCAAAGGCCTTAGTGAGGTCTATGAACACACACACGCACACACAC
Source organism: Cololabis saira (assembly GCF_033807715.1). NCBI lineage: Eukaryota > Metazoa > Chordata > Actinopteri > Beloniformes > Belonidae > Cololabis > Cololabis saira. The sequence continues at coordinate 33,397,589 of NC_084607.1, read as the reverse complement.
ACCAAGCTGCTGCTGTGATCACAGTCTGGAAGGGATCAAAGGTCAGAGGTCAACCTTAGGTCACTGCTGATCTGCAGTCAAACTCAGGCCAAAGTTCAGTCAGAGGCCACACACTGGTCTGAGAGTCGGAGAGTCAGGGAGTCAAGGACCGCATGAACCCACGCAGGTCCTACCGGGACCGGGACCAGATTTATCAGGTCTTACCTGGTCCAGGTAAGACCCCCGTGTGTTTATGAGGTCCAGGTACACCTGTGTGTGAACGCGAGTAGGTGGAAACGTTAGACTTTGAAGAAATGAAAAAATGTTTATATTCTTCTCAATTTTGACACCAAAGTTCTGCTCTTTGTTGTCAGTTACCGATACTCGGTATTACCATCTGCAACTGCCCGTCCACGCTGTTACCATGACGACCACCGCACCATATCGTTAGCAACCAAACCAGCAGGCATCCAGAGACTGTCATCAGTACCGCTACCCTGTCTGCAACCAGCCAGTGTTGTCTGTGTGACCTCCTGATGAACCCACACACACACACACACACACACACACACACACACACACACACACACACACACACACACACACACACACACACACACACACACACACACACACACACACACACACACACACACACACACACACGTACATCAAACATACAGTAGATCTGACAGGAACATTTTAAGGAGCTGATGTGTGTTTAATGGTTTCCAGCCCTTTCAGATCTGCTGCTGCTGCACAGATGCAAGGAACACATGGAGGATGGGACAAAGAGAGACGGAAAGAAAGAAAAGTCTTTTTCTCATCACCGCTTGGCTGCATCCGACCGAGACCGTGTGAAGAGCAGGAGCCTCTTACTTCATGACAGCTACTTTAATCCCATGAAAGCAGCCTGGATTGTATATTTTCTTGTCACTTTCTTGTGTTTTTTTCATTATACAGTCTAGCCACTTTAAAATTGAAGGCCGTTGGGGAGTTTTTATGAACCTCAAAAAGTTAAATCAATTAAAACCACTAATTTATGCATAATTAGAGGCCTTGAACTCTGACTGGCACCTGGAACAGCCAAAGAGTTGTCATCACTTTCACTTTATTGTCCTCTGAGCTGTGAATAAATACCTGAGAGAAGCGACTCGTTCACATTTTAAGGAGAATATGTTTTGTTGTGTTGTTAATTTTAGTAGGTCACGGGGTGGATCTGGAAGGATCTAGGGACGTTTGGAGCTCCGCCCACAATCGTCCTCCAGCAGCACATTAATGTTACATTCATGTATTGTATAGTTTCTTCTGGCTAAGCCAACAAGAGTTACGTCTAAAAACAATCTGCTGGCAGTTTATTTTACAATATAATCTAACAGGTAACATAACATGCCAGTGCATGAAAACAGGTTGGCCCTCTGTTAAATCTGAATGTTGAATTAGATTTGTTTTTCCTGAATTCATTTTTGCCAAATAAATAAAGTAACGGTGAATAGAGTTATATGTTGTTGTTAATCTGATGTTGTATTTGGCTAATAGCAGTTTTTATGTGGCTGTAAAAGTGCAGACAATCTCAGAATAAATGTGGACATGTACGAGCAGACAGTTGCATGATGAAGCTTCTCGTGCCAGAGAAAGGAGGGGAAAATGTTGCATTTTTCTTTTTACATCCCACCTTTTTGTGACTCGGGGATGATAATATACAACAGAATCTGCAGAAATTTGCAATCCACAAACAGGTGGTTAAACCCGTCAGGGCGGAGGGGTGGGAGATCACATGAATTATAATTCCAATAAAGAATCCATAAAGTTAAATTGATCTCCGAATTAGCAGACAGAGTGAGAGGATGGTGATTAGTGTGTTCAGCATGGCAGAGCTAATTAGAGCACCAGCGACTCTGTGTGTGTGTGTGTGTGTGTGTGTGTGTGTGTGTGTGTGTGTGTGTGTGTGTGTGTGTGTGTGTGTGTGTGTGTGTGTGTGTGTGTGTGTGTGTGTGTGTGTGTGTGTGTGTGTGTGTGTGTGTCTGTGGATTTACGATCTTTGGTCTCAGACTTCAATTTCCTTCCCCTCCTGACATGTCAAAGGCTGTAAATCAGTCAAACACGAGCACACACACACACACACACACACACACACACACACCACACACACACACACACACACACACACACACACACACACACACACCATCTGTGCAGAGATCTGTATAATTTACAAGCTGTGTGTGTGTGTGTTGGTTCACGTAATCACTTTCTCATTTGACTTTACAGCAAATATATGGTTGTATTACTGTAATTCCACAGTTTCCGTCAGCCTCGTCAGTACAAATGTTTAATACCCGTTTATCTGATATTTGGGACTAATAAACAATGTGACACTGTTTACATCATTTTTTTCATAGTTTCTTTGGAGAGAGCGTTCATGGTGTCCTCATGTCTCCTGTCTCTGATCAGAATCAGAATCAGAATCAGAATCAGAATCAGCTTTATTGGCCAGGTTCGAACATTCGAACTTTGGTAGTAAAAAAAATAAACAATAAACAAATAAACAATAAACAAATGTGGTATTACTATCTACAGTATAAACATTTTAACATTTTAAGGTGCAGCAGTTTGAGGTAGTGATAAAAGAAGGATAGTTCTGAATAAAAATAAGAATAAGTATAAGTATAACCTATATACAATTTTAACAGACAAATTATACAAAAAATACAAAAAATTATACAAAAGGAAGTACAAAAGTGAGAGGTGCAGCAGAGTGAGGCAGATATGATTATTAAAGAGGGTGCTGGATGATTTTTATTGCACGCGTTTGGTTACTCTGAGACTTATTATTTGTGGGAGTTCATCAGAGCAACCGCTTGCGGGAAGAAACTGTCTTTGTGTCTGGAGGTTCTGGCGTACAGTGCTCTGTAGCGCCGTCCAGAGGGGAGGAGTTGGAACAGGCGGTGTCCCGGGTGTGAGGGGTCTGCAGAGATTCGACCTGCCCGTTTCCTGGTCCTGGACCGGTACAGGTCGTCGATAGATGGGAGGTTAGTCCCAACTATCCTCTCTGCAGTCCTGATGGTCCGTTGCAGTCTGTGCCTGTCTAGTTTGGTGGCTGATGCAAACCAGACAGTGATGGAAGAGCAGAGAACAGACTGGATGATGGCAGTGTAAAAAGTGATCAGCAGCTGCTGTGGCAGGTTGAACTTCCTGAGCTGCCGCAGGAAGTACAACCTCTGCTGCGCCTTCTTCCTGATGGAGTTGATGTGGGTGGACCACTTCAGGTCCTGGGATATGGTGGACCCCAGGAACTTGAAGGAGTCTGTGGAGGAGACGGTGCTGTTGAGGATGGTGAGGGGGAGGAGTGGCAGTGGGTTTTTCCTGAAGTCCACTGTCAACTCCACAGTCTTGAGCGGGTTCAGTTCCAGGTGGTTCCGACCGCACCAGTGGACCAGCTGTTCCACCTCCCGTCTGTACGCGGACTCGTCACCTTCCCGGATCAGGCCGATGACGGTGGTGTCGTCCGCGTACTTCAGGAGCTTCACAGAAGAGTCCCCTGAGGTGCAGTCGTTAGTGTAGAGGGAGAAGAGCAGTGGCGAGAGGACGCACCCCTGGGGGGCGCCAGTGCTGATGGTACGGGTGCTGGATGTGATGCTCCCCAGCCTCACCTGCTGCCTCCTGTCACTCAGGAAGCTGGTAATCCACTGACAGGTGGGGGCAGGCACGGTGAGCTGGGTGGAGGATTGCAGGAGCGATCGTGTTGAACGCTGAGCTGAAGTCCACAAACAGGATCCTCGCGTAAGTCCCTGAGGTGTCGAGATGACGCAGGATGTAATGCAGTCCTATGTTGACTGCGTCATCCACCGACCTGTTTGCCCGGTAGGCAAACTGCAGGGGGTCGAGCAGGGGGCCTGTGGTGTCCTTCAGGTGGCTCAACACCAGTCGCTCAAAGGTCTTCATGACCACAGACGTCAGGGCGACGGTCTGTTGTTGATGTTGTAGCAGCTCTAAAAAACAACCAGTGGACCTGACACCACTGTTGAACCTGGTGTCGGGATATGTGTCTCCCGCGTTCAAGAATAATGGCTTCATCTGAACATTCAACATGTCTCCATCCCGACCGGACTGTTTAAAGCAGCACAATGTAACTTTCAGCATTTGTTGAGTTTGGGGGCTCCTTTGGACAAAAGCAGTAGTGCTTTACCACTAGTGTGGAAGGGTTCCTACCATCCACCTCCAAGTTACATTGTGCCAGTGAAGGCGAGACAGACCCCTCAGACCATGACAGAGGTGTCATTAAACCTGTTGGAAGTTGATGTACCATCACAATGACTCTGGAAATATGATATTAAGGTGGAAAAATTACATAGTGCCGCTTTAAGGTGGTTTTTCACTGGTCCTGTTAGACCTTAGATGGTGGATTGGTATCAATACTGGTCCCATTGGTGGACTGATCCAGTTGGACCTCAGACGGTGGACTGGTGTCTATACTGGTGCCGTTAGACCTCAGACAGTCTAATGGTGTCCATGGTGGTCCTGTTAAGGCTGAATTAAGGTTCTGCGTTAAACCAACGCAGAGCCTACGCCGTTGCCGTGACGCCGTCATGAACCCTTCGGACTTCTCCGTTGCTCCATTTCTCCGCGGTGCAGTACCCCCCCAGAGCGCTAATTGATACTTTGTTTAGCTTCAGGCTTTTCCGGTCACAGGGTTAGGGTTAGGGTTAGGGTTAGGGTTAGGGTTAGTTAGTTAGTTATCAAAGAGATAAGGAAAACTATTGTGCAAAAAACCAAAGCAACCCAAAAATAAATAAATCACAAAGCTCTGAAACGAAATGGAACCGGAAATGCGTTGCTACCAAGCAAATCAATCACAGCCCTCTCGGTCTGCTTTGGGTCTGCGCCGCCTCCACGCGTAGTTACGTTTTTTGGGAGGTGCAGGTCAGGCTACGGCATAGGCTACGGAGAGACTCCCGTGTAGCTGCATACCCTACTCTGTAGTCTCTGCGTCGATTTAACGCGGAGCCATAATTCAGGCTTTAGACCTCAGATGGTTGACTGGTATCAATGGTGTCACACATGGTCCCAATGGTGGACTGGTCCAATTGGACCTCCGACTGTGGACTGGTGTCTATACTGGTCCCCTTGGTGGACTGGTTCAGTTGGACCTCTGACTGTGGACTGGTGTCTATACTGGTGTTCAGGACATAGTCGCCCTCTGTACCTTCAAGACTAGGATTAAAACTTTCCTTTTTAGTAAAGTTCATAGTTAATGCTGGCTCATGTGATCCTGAACCGTCCCTTTAGTTCTGCTGCTACAGACCCAGACTGCTGAGAGATATCCCATGATGCACTGGGCTCTTTCCTCAATCTGCTCTCTTTACTGTTTCTCTTTAGATCATTATAGGAATTTAAATTGGAATAAATTGGAGCATAAATGGATTAGAACACATTGTACTATATTTAACTTCACCTGTTTGCTTCCTGTGTAAAATGTTACCAAAATGGTTTTGCTGGGAATTTGAACTGTACAAATACATTTTGTAACATTTCCAACATTTGTTTGGTTCAGTGATTTCTAATATGTATTTTCTATAATTTGACGCACACAAGTTTTTATTTAATCTCAGCACAGATAAACACACAGTAAATTGATTAAAATAATATTTGGTGTTTAACATAAAAATCAGATATAATAATAGTAATAATAATGGATTCCATTTATATCACGCTTTTCTTAGAGACTCCAAGCGCTCACAATGGTACCATTATTCATAAACTCTATTCATACTTGGTTTGGGTGAACTACACGTGTGTGGCCACAGCTGCCCTGGGGCAGATTTCACTCTGTCTGGCTGATTATATTTCTTTCTTTCTTTTACTCTTCTGTATTTGCTGGGTACAAACACGAATACACGTCTACAAGTGTTTAATAAACGGCATCGAAATCATCATCAGCGTAAAAGAAAGTAACATTAAATTTATGGCTTCTCATATTCACAGTTTGCCTCGCACTCCGTTTTTACTTAAACAGAATCAATATCTTTCAATATATTTATTGATTTGGTGCAGAAGTGCCCCTGCCAATATTTACACATCTATATCCATTAGGAAGCGAGTGAGTGAGAGCTGCTGTTATCCATTACATCCAATTAGCTTCCCCGTTCTGCCACTCTGAGCCAAGAACTGAGCATTGGACGGTAATAATTTTTTAAGTGTTGGGTGTTCGGAGAACGTTTCCTGCTGGTATATAAGAGGATCCCAACTAATGTGCGTGGTGCTAATTTCCTCCATTTCACTGAAACATATGCAGCCATCCATGCTCGGGGACCAGGACGGAGGTGGTGCCAGCTGGTTCCAACAGGTTTCTGTTGACCTTAGGAATGATCAATGGGTGGAGAAAGTACTCTGATTAGTGCGTACAGCTTCAGAAGTACTTAAAAGACCCCAGTTTGATTGCGTATATTGACTTTCGTTTGCATTTTCTTGTCTGTCGCTCCATTCAAGCACTACAATAATTTCATAGAGTCAAACATTGTGGTTAGGGCTGGCTCAGGTTGCTATAGTGTAGAGTTTTTGTTGGGGTTTGGTTTCCCTATGTCAGTTTTTTGTGTTGTTCTTTTTGTCACTCTGCAGTTCGGGGTTTATGTTTTTTCTACCTCTTCCTATTTTCTTGATTTTTCCTGTGAGTTGTTAGACTTAGATCCTGTATTACTTTGAAAGTCTTAGGTTGCTTTCAGACCTGTGGCCCATTTGTTTTGTTCCGATTCAGGGGCTAAATCGATACAGTTGTTTCGTTTTTCGTTTGTGGCGTTTGTGTTCACAAGGCAACCGTCTGTAGCGGTTCAAAGCTGTTAACAAATGCCATGAGAACCAACTGTTCTCTCATTGGTCAGAAATGAATACGGAAGGAGTTTCCTCTTCCGTACCCCGGGAAAAACAACAACTATGGAGCATTGTAGGCGAGTGTGGCTAGTTTGTTTCTGTGTGTTTCCGTGTGCTGTGTGGATTCTGTTCTCACTGCAGACGCTCCAGGTCCGGAATGGAAGCGAGCCGAGACCACCTCTCCTAGGATCTCTGCTCGCTTGTTTTGTCCCACATCCGAGCGTGATTGCTGTGTTCACATATAGGCTACCAGGGGTCTGCAACCCAAAATGTTGAATGAGCCATATTGGACCAAAAACACAAAAAACAAATATGTCTGGAGCCGCAAAAAAATGAGTCTTTTATAAGCCTTAGAATGAAGGCAAATGGCGAAAGGCAAAATGTCGAGAAAAAAGTCAAAATGAGGAGAAAAAAGTCGAAATGTCGAGAAAAAAGTCAAAATTTAGAAAAAAAAGTTGAAATGTCGAATAAAAGTCAAAATTTAAAGAAAAAAGTTGAAATGTCGGGATTAATGTTGAAGTACAATTTCGAGAAAAAAGTCGAAATGTTGAGAAAAAAGTCGAAATGTCGAGAAAAAGGTTGAGATTAAAAAGGAAAGGAAAAAGGAAGAAAAAAAGAGAAAACATGGAAAAAAGAAGAAAAAAGAGAAAAAAGGAGAAAAAAGAAGAAAAAAGGAAAAAAAAGGTCAAACATTTTTGAAAAAGCTCCAGGGAGCCACTAGGGTGGCGCTAAAGAGCCCTGACATATACCAAACAAACCGATCTTTAGGGGGAAACGCTCCCTGTTCCGGAACAATTGCTCCCAACGGGACAGGTGTGAAAGCAGCCTTACATTAGATTAGATATTCCTTTATTCATCCCTCAGTGTGGAAATCCGTCTTTTCTACGTGTCTAAAATCGTCATTACTTCTGTCTCTTCATTTTTTAAGCTGTTGGCTTTCTTGTGATTTTTTCCCCCTCAATTCCCCTTTTTTTAACTTGATTGCTAATATTCCTGTGTATTATTCCTTGTTGTTTTACTTCTTGTATAAGTATGAGGACCCTTGTTTCAGTCTCTCCTGATTGTTCCCATCTGTTCTCATCAGCCTCTGTGAGTAGATACTGTCTGGATTTCAGCTTTTCCCTGCCATTCCACCTGTTTTCCTACCTTGTGGTTTTGTGAGCCATTTTAACATTTAGTCTTTTTCCTCTGTGGTTACTTTTGTTTGCCTTTCAGACGACCTGCCCCAGCAGCACTTTTGGTTTTTCAACCACAGTGGTCAGCCAGACAGAGACCAGCTTGAGGCAATTACTGCCTGTTGTTTAGTAATCAGGGTGAGCCTGTACCAGCCGAAGGTGGTCGCTGTCTCCTTCCCCATAAAGCTCTTTCACCAGTTGGGGTAACATTGTAAACTTCATCACTCCATTGTGTGTGTCTCACGTCAACAACAAGGTAAAACTTTTTTTTTTTTATGCTTTTTCAGCACTGTGCTTCCTTTAGCGCCAAGTGAATAAATAAGTCAGTGACCACTATAATCAGGCGCTCGTTGCTGGCTGTGGACTACATATAGAAGAAAAGATGCCTTTAAACTGCATAATTCTGTAATGCGTGAATATTGCTCCTGCCCTGGACCAGTGTGACTGCACAGCTAAGAGTGGAGACGTAATAAAAGTATTTACAGTGAATGTTTATACTAAAATTGCTGCGTGAAAGTGGTTCTGCGTTTCTTGGTGTCTCTTTCCTGTCCTCTTCCCAGCCAGACAGTCAAGCAGATGCCCCTTCCATCCACAAAAAACCACTGCAGAACTGGACCACAGCGTTTCTACTCTTGGTGGAACCCAGGACCATAATCTCATCAACATCTCTGGACTTGGAGGCATCTGAGATGGACTATTACCATGGAAACATGTATTCTACCCAAGGAGAAGTACCACAAGGCTCTGCATAGGGACCTCTGCTACTTTAATTCTACATTGATTGCGTCAGTCAACCCCTGGGTTACTCCTTTTAAACCCTGAATATTGCGTCATGTAAACGCCAAAGGGAATATCCCCATCAAACGGAACATGAATTTGTTTTCTGCGCATGCTCTGTTCACAAGGAATCCTGGTCTTTTGAGTCCAGGAAGTTCTTATAAACACGGAGAAACGCAAGACCAGGAGGAGACTAATCACTTCATAAATGTAATGAAGGATAGGAACATTTCTGCATTTGTAGACGGTAGAAAGTACCGGGATAGCAAGATTTACAAGAAGGTGAGCGAAAGTTTGAATTTGGATACAGGAAGAAGAAGCAGAAATGACGGGAATTGCGTCATGACGTTCTCCGTGCGTCGCTGGTTTGATCCAGATATCCCAAATGATTAATTACCATGTAAACAGGGATAACCCTGTTTGCTCACGCATGTAAACGGAATATTCCGAATGCTTCAGTAACCGGAGTATTAGCAATAACCCGAATTTTGACTGCATGTAAACGTAGTCACTCAGTGTCTTCTTGTAGTAATTAACACAAATGTCTTTTTAGATGCAGATGACACTCTGATTTATGTCCCCAATCATTATTCTAGTTTTTCTTTTGGAATAAATGAGTGCCCTATGCTCTGGGCCAAAGAGGAAAAGGAATGTCAAACAGTTGGCAAAACTCACTTCCATTTAGAAAAGTACACATTTTAGAGCAACATCTGTTGCCTCCAGAGCTACATCTGTTCCAGGAATGGCCGTGACGTTTTCAACAAGACAGCATAAGATTACACTCTAGACACATTACAAAGACGAGGGTATGATACTGGACTACTCTGACGGCAGTCCTGATTTGTCCTCAGTAGGCAAGCAGTGGGGAATAGCTTATAAACATGGAGGTAAAAATTGCATTCTTTAACATTAAGTATATTTATAAAGATTCCTTACTTTTGACAGAAACAATACATGGGAAGTCAGAATAATAGGTGAGTAAATAGAAACACCTTGAGCTGCAATGTTTGCTGTCAGTTTTATGTATTGGTTCAGGGTGGTCTCCAGTCCAACAGCCTTCCGTTTGTCCGTCACCAACGCTCCCAACAGACCACACACACGACAGCCTGCAGCCCATCAGACACTATCCTTCCAGAGACAGGACAATAAAGGGAAGATATGTATAAGAGTGAGGAAACGTGGATGTGGATGTCCAACAGTGTAACCTCTGTCTGACTCCAGCACAGCCCCAACCATCACCATAGCAACTAACAAGGTCAGCTGGACAGACACAGAGGGCAGTCAGAGGTTAGTTGACTCATATCTGTCCGTCCTCACTTCCTTTAGACCACCAGGACTTTTAGTCTCTTTATTTTGTTCCTGTCTCTTCTGCATGGACTATACTGGCCTCAAGAGGAGACAGCCACTCCTCTGAAATGATAACATGTGTCCAAAACATTGATCGGGGAGGACTGTCTAATTTTTGTTCATTTGTTCTCAATGAATTTCACAGTTTTAACTTTCTCTATTCAAACAGATGTGCCTTTAGACCAGTGGATGCTAAAGCTGGCCACATTGCGTCTGCATTAACTCATGTCACGAAGCGTCTGTATCCTCCAAGCACAGATGCACGCAGGGAATGCTGCATCATCCTGTTCAGAAACAGATCACTGTAATTATACAACCCAATTACAAAAAGGTTTGTTGAAGATGATGTTCACCACCGTGTATTATCTCCTTCTAATGGTCCTATGAGTCTGGAGCTGAAGGCAGCAGTTAGACTTCTGGGAGAAGGATTTTGCCTCATTCTGGTCTAAAATAGGATCGGAGCAGCTCAAAAGTCCTGGATCTTCTTCTTCGTCCTTTTTTTCTCTCCTTTCATGGTGAAAGGTCCGGACTGCTGGAAACCAGTTTAGATCCGGACTCTTCTTCTACACACCCATGCTTTGTAATGGATGCAGAACTTTTATTTCCATTTCCATTAGAAAGGGTCGAAAAAGACTCAGAAAATCAGTCCAGCACATTTTTCATTTATTCTTCCTGGTGGTCTTTTTAATATGGTGCAACGGGAGGAGTCTGATATTTCTTATGTCCAACAATACCCTTGTGTGTGCTCCCAGGCGTCGGCTTATTTTCATATTCTGCATCACTAAAACACTTGTCCCTGCCTGAGAAACATGCTGTTATTATTCAAAACCCTGTTTTGCATGTCAGGGTCCTTCACCTGGACGCGCAGCCTCATTTAAATACGAACGTATCTTCTTCCTCTGAGCTTCGGACCGTAAAAGCAAACCGGTGTTATCGTTGAGGTCTACTGCTTCACAACTAACGGATGACTGGACAGGAAGACAACTTTGACCATGAAGCACTTTAAAAGCAATATATATATATATATATATATATATATATATATATATATATATATATATATATATATATATATATATATATATATATATATATATATATATATATATATATATGGAATATTATGATAAAGTTCTTTATTTTCTGTAATGCAATTAAAAAAACAAAAATGTCATACATTCTGGATTCATTACAAATCAACTGAAATATTGCAAGCCTTTTATTATTTTAATATTGCTGATTATGGTTTACAGTTTAAGATTAAGATTCCCAGAATATTCTAATTTTTTGAGATAGGATATTTGAGTTTTCTTAAACTGTAAACCATGATCAGCAATATTAAAATAATAAAAGGCTTTGCAATATTTCAGTTGATTTGTAATGAATCCAGAATGTAGGACATTTTTGCTTTACAGAAAATAAAGGACTTTATCACAATATTCAAATTTTCTGAGACAGTCCTGTGTATATATATATATATATATATATATATATATATATATATATATATATATATATATATATATATATATATATATATATATATATATATATATATATATATATATATATATATGTATACAGACATATAATAACCATTACAATCTAAATGAAACCAACACCTCCCACTGGGCTGAAAGCTCCTGTACCATCTCCAGGGGTTTGTGGAGAGGACTGAAGGCTCTTCTCTTCTCTTCCCTCTGCACGCCCACCTCAGCTCAGTCACAAGTTCCCTGCTTCAGCCCGGCTCACCTCACATTGACCTATGACCCTAACTATTGCTGCGTTGCGTTTATTCTGATTAAACCCATCCAAAAAACCCTCTTCAAATGTTCCTACTGGAACGACATCCAAAAGGTCAGCTGGTATCGACTCTCTGGTGGACCCAGACCCTAGTGGTCCTGCTGTTAATTAAGCTGATCACCTACTTGATTCATTACAGTATGGATTAATCAATGATGCTATTAACATACTGCTCTAGTGGTTGTTGTTAGTACGTAACATTTAATCTCAAACGACTGTGCTGCGGCACAGCAGGAAGATGGTCGCATGACTGCTGTGATTGCCCCTAAATGGTGCTGGTGCATTATGGGATACAATAGGCAGGGTAAACTGGTCATCTGCACACTGGGAATGTTCTTGGAAGCGTTACACGGTCTGCATACTCTGTAATACAGCACTGGTGATACTGGCCCCGTGTCCTCTCTCCATCTTCCTTTGTTAGTTTCCTACCCTGCTGTGTTTTCTTCCTCAGATGTCTGAAGTGGTGTCCTTAGAGGTGACCAAATAAAGGTGTGTTCTCCACTCCCAGTCCAAATCATCCCCCCTGTAAAACTGCCATCCCCCCTTTCCATCCCTTATGTCATTTCATCAATGAATGTGGTTTTACTGCTATTTCAACATTTAGAGTCATCACCAGAAAAATAACACCAGAAAAATAACTTATTTGACAATTTTCACCTGTTTCAAGTACATTTTCACTTGAAATAAGTAGGAAAATCTGCCAATGGGACAAGATTTATCTTCTCATTACAAGCAAAAAAATCTTGTTCCACTGACAGATTTTTCTACTTATTTCAAGTGAAAATCTACTTGAAACAGGTGAAAATTGTTGTTTTTTCCAGTGATGAGTCTTGTTTTAAGTGTAATGAGATTTTTTTACTAAAATGAGACATTTTAACTAGAAATAAGACAAATATTCTTGTTAAGATTGTGAGTTTTTGCAGTGATCCACGTTACTTATCCTGTGAAGGACAGAGTCATATTGATAAGTTCAGAAAAGTGTTTTTTATTGTTGTGTTTTGATGTATTTGATGTAAGCCCAGTGGATATTTAAAGCTTACAGAAGGCTGCATTTAACTGCTGCTATGTCATTCCTGCAGTATTTCTGCAGGTGTTTTGGTCACTGCTATTATTTGTAATATATTATATTATTTGTAATCAGCACAAATTATCTGTCCCCATGTGATAAAATCCTCCATCCCCCCTGATTTTTTTTTACAACTCGAGTACTGTCCACTCCTGCCTCCGTATTCTTCCTCGTTTCCTCCCTGTGTTTGTCCTGAAGCCGCCCTGGTCCTGCAGGGTTGCAGCGCCGCTTCTCTGCAGGTTAAAATCAGAAACATTTCCATTCCCTCTGATCTCATTTTCCCTGACAATCAGAGCTGGCATGAGGAGGAGGAGGAGAGATGCCGTCTGAGCAGCACTGCCACGCCGTGCAGAGCGTGAGGAGGAAGGAGGAAGCTAGACGTGAGGAGGAACAAAGAGAAGAGCAGGAGGAGGAGGAGAGCAGGATGAAAGAGAGGGTGAAGGAGAAGGGAGGCCAAGTCCACGGTCAGGTCAAACACTCGCTTTCTGGGTGAAGCAGAGTTCACATTACCATACACACCGGTGTGTGTGTGTGTGTGTGTGTGTGTGTGTGTGTGTGTGTGTGTGTGTGTGTGTGTGTGTGTGTGTGTGTGTGTGTGTGTGTGTGTGTGTGTGTGTGTGTGTGTGGATCCACTTGAGTGGGTGACACCAAATTTGTAACTAAGTGATGCAAACAGATGGAGCCGCTATTGTTTAGTGTCTAACCCCCCCACAATCACACACACACACACACACACACACACACACACACACACACACACAAAGTGCCTCAGACTGAAGGGGGGGGGTCCACACACACACTGACAGGTTTCCAGCGGTTACCTGATAACTGGAGAGTCACAACAAATGTGTGTGTGTGTGTGTGTGTGTGTGTGTGTGTGTGTGTGTGTGTGTGTGTGTGTGTGTGTGTGTGTGTGTGTGTGTGTGTGTGTGTGTGTGTGAGGCCTTGAACTATGTGTAACCCTCGGTGGTATTGTACCCCTCCTTCCTTCCTTTTTCTGAAACCCTCATCTGTTCATCCCTCTGAAGTGTTTCAGGTGTGTGTGCACTGAACCTACATCACTGTAAACACACACACACACACACACACACACACACACACACACACACACACACACACACACACACACACACACACACACACACACACAGGACTTAATTAGTGCTGATTGCGACATAATAAAGTGTTCCATGAGCAGCTTCTTGCTGACAGGATTTAATCACTTCCTGTCGTCATTATTTTCTTTCATTTAAGTCTGTTCTTATGTTGAAATTTTAACTCACAAAAGTGCTTTTCCAGGGTTAAAATAAAACATTTGATCTACCCAAAGTAATACTTTGATCCAAAGTACAAAAGAATAAAACTGAAAATGAATTAAGATTTCCTATAAAATGAAATGAAGATATAAATGTACATATAGTTTTGAAATATAAAAAACTTAAATAATGATACAATAACAATTCATTTATCAAAATAAAATAAACATTCAACTGATGAAACCTTCTTTGAAATATTACTGAAAGTAAAATACAAATAGAAGACTAAAACAACTGTAAACAGGTTAAAATGTCATGAATGCAAAACACAATAAAAACCATCTACTGTTGCCTTTAAACAACAACAACAATTAATTAAAATGTTTCATTTATATTACCCTTGTTAAGTTTAAATATATGACAAGACACAGGGATTGTTTACAATCTACAAATTAAAACATAACCTGCTTGTTCATAAAGTAATTTATTAAGACATTTTTTGAATCAGTTAAAGACTTAAATCTCCTAAATTGGTCAATTATGCTTCAACATCACGGCAAACGTGAGCTTAACGGACACTAAAATAATCCTGATTTACACGTCCGATTTAAAGAATCAAAACATATGGATTTCATTGTTGATTTATCTAGTTTTCTTTTTAAATCTAAAATATGTTAGAGTCCAAAAATATTGAAGTTCACATTCTTAGTTTTCATTTATGGTTTTTGTGTTAATCAAATTTGTAATTGATGCTGCTCTTGAAAATAATTACATTATTAATATTTTACTAGCAATAATAATAATAATAATAATAATAATAATAATAATAATAATAATAATAATAATAATAATAATAATAATAATAATAATACTATATTATATATAATATCTAAAATAATATAATAAGATAATAATATGATAAATATAGTATATATAATTTAAGTTTACACTTCTTCCTACTCCTTTTGGCACATGTAAATCAAGATAGCAAGTTTAAAAGGATGAAATTCTTTGTTTTGTTGTTTTGTTTTCTTAAACTTCTCATGAAGTGTTTTTTTTACATGTACAAAAATACAATAAATAAAATAAAATAAAATCAATATCAATGGTATTATTATACTCCTACTAATAATAATAGATATTTAAAAATAATTCATGACTTTGAACATACTGCTTTTATGCCTCATTTGAAATGTATTTGCAGGTGTTTCTAAGAACATTTAAAGTTGTTTTAGAAGAGGAATAAGTATTAAGTAATTATGAAACTGTTAATAAATTGTATACAATTGTTAATTCGATTGTTAATATCTGAACATTTTAAAGGCCAAAGTCACATCGGGTTTTTGGTTTAGTTGCTTTTGCTTTTTGAAAATCTGCTGCCGACGAGGATGAGGACAAAGAGAGGAAGAAAATGGTCATATTTTCTTTTTTACTTGAATTTCATCAAAGAAAATGTTTGTGTAATACATTTTTAATAATGATAAAAATAACAATCATGATAATGATAATACTGAAAATAATAATTATTTTCTTTTTATTTTATTTTTAATTCAGTTTGTTCCCTCATGTTCATCAAATGAATGATCAAATATTTATCTTCAAATGTTTGTATGTAAAAGCTTTAAACAAAGCGACTGTTGCTTTTTCTGTTTTCAGTCTCTGAATTATGTCCAGATCGTCTCCCGCAGACTCACGGACCTGCTGGCCTTCCCGTCCTCCTGAAACCTCTTCAGCGTTCCTTAGCAGACGCACGGTTGTCATGTTGCCGTGGTAACCGCACCATTTTAGCTACACATGACTGTGTTACCTGTGGACGTGATGAAAGAGTGTGTGAAGCAGCAGAGGGAAGACACGGCCCGCGCTTGCTGCAGGAAAGCCTGCAGGCCTGCAGGCCTGCAGGAGTTCAGCAGGCCTGCAACCTGCAGCCCTGCAGGCCTGTAGCCGTCCAGCTGAACTCCTGAACTGAACTTGACCTGACGGGGGTCGTAGAGAGGTCAGGGAGGGGGATTTAACCCCTCAGACGCGCAATGGAATCCTTCACTACTTGGAATTTAAATATTTCCACTCCAGAAGGTTACTGGACACTAACGATAGTTTCCTTTGTTTTTTTTTCTTTTAAATTTTATTCATTGTTTGCATTAAGGAGCAAGATTACGCACCCTGCACTAACCGTACTCTGAAGAGGGAACACAGCGTTCCCGCCTGCTTTAAGGCGGTCCACGAGAAATTGTGGCTGAAACCTATTTGAGTCGCTGCATGGAGAGGGAAGACAGAAAATGTCCTGAATACGAAGTCTCAATCGAAGATAAAAACCCTTCAGACCTGGGAGGAATTTAAAAACCATCAACATGGCTGAGATCATAAATGTGAGGCAGCAGCGTGCTGGACAGTTGCAGAGACTCTGACACAGAAACACAAGCACTCTCGGACATGCCTTAAAGAAACTGGTAATCTTCTTCTTTGATGAGTTAAAATGCTGGATGAATCAGCTGGAAACAAACAGCAAACAGATACATTTCTGCACACGAGACGTTGAGTCAGATTGATGTTTGTGCTAAAAACTGAACAGGAAACGCGTTATTATCTCTGTCTCTTCTAATTAACAAATTCAAATACCCTAATTAACAACTTACTTTTTCTTCTGTACCATTGTATATATATATTTTATACATATTCCTTTATTGTTTTACTTTGTTAGCGACTGAAAAGCATTAATTTATTTCTAACATTTGTCCTATTTATAACAGTTTTGTTCCCTTTTAATCACAACACACTCGGACACGCCTCTTCTCCCTTCTAAATAGGAAGTGATCCGTCATTGGCTGACGGGGGATGAGGGGCGGGGCCAGTGAACTCCCCCTGAACCCCGACCTTCCTCTGACCTCTGACAGGACAGCAGAAGAAGAAGAAAAAGAAGAAGAAGATAAGGGAAAAGATGAGGCGAAGGGATGGAGAGTGGAACAGAAAAGCAAAATTAAGGAACAGAGAAAATTTCGGGAAAGACGTGAAAACAGAAGGGAGGAGCGGAAGAGGAGGAAGAGGAGGATGAGGAGTATTAGGAGGAAGAGGAGGATGAGGACAAACGTCAGGCCTGGAGGAGGACGACAGGAGCAAAAAACAAAGGAAAACAGAACAAACAGAAGAAGCTAACACGAGGGGGCAGTGTTGGGACGGAGAAGAGCCTGACGGGGCGGAGCTACGAGTGGGCGGAGCTACGAGTGGGCGTGGCCTGAGCGGCGACAAACATCAAATGGCGAATTATGAAAAGACAGAGCGAGCCCATTGGCTGTCACGTTTGGCGTTTTCACGTGGCGCCAGGTCGGCGAAGGGAGGAGCGTGGCGTGATGACACACACGTCCTCATGGATCGTCGCCATGGCAACGGCTAATCCTGTCTAACAGACACCACCCTGTTAGCTAACAAACGTGCACATTCACGCCACCTTTGGGTACATACAGCTATACAAACATACCCGAGCATGACGCCCCGCACACACACACACACACACACACACACACGACACAATGCATGCTGGGAAACACACACATACGCTGGACCTCTGTAGGTATGTGTGTGTGTGTGTGTGTGTGTGTGTGTGTGTGTGTGTGTGTGTGTGTGTGTGTGTGTTTGAAACGGAGGAACAGAATAAAGGCTTTTTGTCTTCAAATATCAACAAAAGTGACCGACGGCATTCTTGAGCACATCGGTTCAATTACACGTGTGTGTGTGTGTGTGTGTGTGTGTGTGTGTGTGCGTGCGTGCGTGTGTGTGTGTGTGTGTGTGTGTGTGTGTGTGTGTGTGTGTGTGTGTGTGTGTGTGTGTGTGTGTGTGTGTGTGTGTGTGTGTGTGTGTGTGTGTGTGTTCGTCGGTCTCGTCCCACTTCCCCACACATCTAGTAAAGATTTTAATACATGTAAATGAGATGCCAGCTCTGCCCTGTTGCTATGGCGATGACCTGGTAAGAGGTGTTACGACTTCAAAGAGATCCGCCGACCGCCTCACGCACACACACACACACACACACACACACACACACACATACACACACACACACACGGTCCACACATGTGTGCTGGACACCTGCCAGAGGTGAAGGTGTGGCCGCGTGACTCGTCAGGATGCCGTCAAGCGGCCGAGGAAGCCGTGAGCTCAGCCCAGGTGCAGAGGAGGTCAGGGTTCCCACGGCAACCAGAGGGAGGAAATGCTGGGCGGGTTTGGGAGCCGAGATCAAAGAGCGGAAACATCCACACACTTATGGAGGCACATATGTCACTGTGATGTCACCACGGGGTCGTCCGCAGGTCACAGCAGGGTCACTGCAAGGTCACAGCCTCCGTCTCTGATCCCACCGACGTTCGGGACGTTTTTCAGAGCTGTGGTGAGGGAGACATCCGGCCACGGCCAGCAGAACTCAGCACAACACCGGAAGCAGACATCTGTCAGCATCAGTGAAGGGAGGCAGCAGCGGTCAGCGGGGAGATGCCATGGTTCCAGCTGAGAGCGCTTCACTCTGCCCGTCGCACCTCCCGCTTGCACGGGGCCGCGCAAATGTGACGTCTTCTGCTGCCATTGATACCAACGAGCCGGTCTGTGCGGTATCTGCTCCACACGGACCACTTTAGAAGGCTGCCATGTTCAGGTTAAGGTGGGATTCAAAACGCTCGCTGGGGAAGAGAGAAGCAGTGAGAACATCTGGGTCACGAGTCTGACTCAATACAGGAAGTGAAGGAAACGCAGTTCCTCTACTGACCACCAGGGCCTGGACGCAGACCTGCAGTTCCCCTAATGAACACTAGGGCCTGGGTCCAACAGTGAGTTCACCTCCATTAACCTCCCTGTTCAAATGTTGAAACGTATGTACCTCATTGAATAAAACTGTATAAGCCAACAAATGTATATGTGATCAGAAGTGTGGCCTTCAGCAGCCTGTCATGAAGAGTTCTGATCACTTTTGCTATTAGCACTCAACCCTGCCTTGACTGTTGAACTGTGCATGGTCATTCATATTTTACAGTTAATATGTTTTGTTCTGTTGTTAATGTCCTTAGAGACCTCTGAGACCGGTTCTGGACGCTCTGCAAGGGTTTCGTATAGAAATGTAGCAGCTGAGCAGCCCGGAGCAGATATCTTCCCCCTGTTGAAAGCTGTTGAGCGTCACTGACCGGAGGGCACCAAGTGGACTCCCTCCAGATCACCAGGTCTTACTTCACGCAGCAGCTCGGTTTTGCTGTTGTGCAACCTTCTCCATGGTTCATTTCAAGACCCGTCCAGGTTAACTAATCGCGCTTTTCCAATAGCAGCACCTATTTGGATTGACTCAACTCGGCCTGGTTTCTTTTCCACTACAATTCAGCACCTGGATCAGAAGTAGGAGGTTGGAGTGAAGCTGCTGTGACGTATTTGATTGTGTATCTAAACGAAGAAGACAACAACACTAAAGATGTAGAACCTGGAGGAGATGATAGATGTGCTGCTGGATATGTGGCTTGTGTTCCATATCAAGTTAAAAAATGAGAGTGAGATGTTGTTAACGAAAAACTGCAAAATAAAGTAAAAAAAAAAATTGGAGTGAGAGAAGCTTCAAGCAGCGACGCTTTTTAATTTTTTTTTTGTTTGTCTGCGCAGCTGAAAAGTCCGTTGGTATCTGAGCAGCTATGAAGAGACAGAGATCCTGGTGGATCTGGTGGTCGTTCCTTATCTCCGTCTAGATCCCTTTTTAATTCTCTCCTCAGCACCAGGTTTATGAACATCTGCACCTCAGAGTTGGATCATGAAACAGACTTTTGCTGCCGTTGCCTGTCGAATAAAATGAACCAGAATCCGTCAGAGTCTCTTTCTCTGATTTCCTCCTCCTGACTCAGACGTCTGACTCCAACCCCCCGACCAACCGTGGTCTGTAGTGTGATGATGTCAGATACAGCCGACTCAGCAGCTTAGAACCTCGGCAGAATAGTTACAGAAAAGTATCTACTCGACCCGCCTGGAAAAGCGCAAAACCGAGGCGAGTCGAGACGAGGCGGGCTGAGTAGGTTCTAGTGGAAAAGCGCCATAACTGGACCTCCAGTCCAACGGGTGAAACTGGAGCTAAACAACTGCTGGGGCTCCTTGGCTCACGGGTCAGCTGGTTCTGCTAGTTCTTGTTTCAGCTCTGGCAGCACTCGCGTTCTGATGGACCAGAAGTGGAGCTGCAGAACTCAGCAGAAGCAGATGTGAAGTCATGGACACGTGTCTGTGGAGGGATGTCATTCCATCCCAGATGTTCATCAGTTGGCTACAGACTTCTGTCCTAGCTGTCACCTGAGAGCTATTACCTGTGTCCTGCCTGTGATGTCATCAGCCCAGTCGTTGCCAGGTAACAAGCAGCAACCCAGTACATCCACAATTCCTCATCCCATGATGGAGATCATGGAACCGTAATTTCAGCTACGTTCCTCTGTGACAACAACAACAACAACAACAGTCAATTCCTTTTAGGTTTAATAGAATATTATTCACTTCAGTTCCTCTATAAATGTGAGCCTTTAAATTAGACCTTTCCCGAATGACATGTGTATCTGAACCTGGAAACGTCTCCGGTAGTGTTAGCCCTTCTTTGATTCTGGAGCTAATTGACCAGCTGAACTGAGCTAGTGTGAATGAACACGAGAAAGTCATGTGACCTCCTGAACCTCGTTGTTAGTCCTTCTTGTGGCTGGTTAGCTGCAGCTAAAGTTGGCATCGTTATAATGAATGTGTTTGCATTGACCTGATAGAGGTAAACATTGATGAGTCATTTATGGTGGCCGAGACCCGCCATTACTGAAAATAAAAGTAACGCTGCAAACAGAAACAAACGCCGCTGCAAATTAATGAAACGCTTAGCAAATAAAAAGAAACAACGCTGCAAATAAAAGAAAACGACGCAAATAAAAAAGCCACAACAGAAGTGAATTACCGGGGACTATTTTTGCTGATGCACCTGTGTTTTTTACGTGAGAGGAGAAGAAGAAGACGAAGAGGACGTAGGTGAAAAGGAAGAAATAAGAAGAGCGAGGAATAAGAAGAACAACTAATGAGAAAATAAGTGAAAAGGTTAGTGTTCAACGTCGCTACGTGTAATTAGTTTCGTCTTCTTCTTCTCCTCTCACATAAAAACACCGGTGCATCAGCAGAAATAGTCCCCGGTAATTCACTTCCGTTGTGGCTTTTTTATTTGCGTCGTTTTTTTTATTTTATTTGCAGCAGAGTTTATTTTATTTGCAGCAGGGTTTCTTTATATTTTCAGCATTTCTTTTATTTGCAGTGGCGTTTCTTTTTGTTTGCAGCGTTTATTTTATTTGCTAAGCGTTTCTTTTATTTGCAGCGGCGTTTGTTTCTGTTTGCAGCGTTACTTTTATTTTCAGCAATGGCGGGTCTCGGCCACCGTAGTCATTGATGCTCCTGCATCAAACTTCTGCGGGGGAATCTGCATCCTCCCCTCTGCTGTAACGCCTCTGACCGGTCCAGGTGTTACCGCTGTATTTCCTGCTGCAGCTTCTTCTTCGTTGCTGGAGGTATAAGTTTGCTGTGACATCAGTAGCAGCTGCTGCTCACGTGAGATCTGCTTCGTCGTCATGTCTGAGCCGGACACAGGAAGTACAGGACGGTTAGCGCTGCTGGCTACAGCGCTGCTAAAAGCACCACCCCCCGGTGCTTCCTGGTGTACTGATGGACACATACCGAGGCAGCATGAGTAGTTGTGATATTGAAGTATAACTCATACGTGTCTAAATGTTCTCCATCCCAACACTGCCCCTTAGAGTTGGTGCATCTTACTCAACATGCTAATTCAGGTTATGTTCACCCTATAATTAAAGACAAATACAAGAATACAGGTTCATAGTGAATTATTTATTCATCAGGCTCATTACCTAATCTGGAGATACACACAAATAACATTAGTAGTGGCAGTATTTGAGTGGATGTGTCCTGCTGAGGGAAGACTGTCCCTGTCCTGAGTGTCCTCTGTTATCCTGCAGGAGGAGCGGCGTTGCCATGGTTACCAGGTCTCGATGCTGTGTCGTCTGAGTGGTTTCTGTCCATTCCCCTTCACACGCTTCCACAAGACTGATGTCCTGGCTGAGTATGACGGCAGGTGCAGCTTTTGAGCTTTCCTTGATTTAAATTTTTGTCAAACTATCAGTTTTTAGTGTTTTTTTTGTTACTTTCTTTGGCCTCTTTTTAAAATCTCAGCATCCGGTGTCAGATTTGAAGATGTTGACATGTGGGACTTGTCAGGTGTAAAACGTGAGGACAGCTGGAGGACAGACAACCTGGTCTGCAGACAGAAAGTTGAGCGTGCCACCAGTCTAAGAACAGGTCCAGGATTACAGGATTACAGCGGGGCCTGATGTTCAACATCTGCAGCATCAACACTACAGGAAAAACAAGAGTTAGCTTTCAGTCCTTCACTGGAGGAGAAGAGACAGCGGGGATAATGAGCAGAGGACGGCAGGACGATGAGCGGCGGAAGATGAAGGTGAAGCCGAGGGAATGGAGTTACTTGAACTTACTTGAGTAAGTTTTGGGAAATGTTGTACTTTTAGGAGTAGTTTTGAATCACTATACTTTTTACTTTTACTTGAGTAGTTTTGAATCACTATACTTTTTACTTTTACTTGAGTAGATTTGTGAAGAAGAAACTGTTCCTCTTACTCCGCTACATTAGGCTACGTTGAGCTGTTACTTTTCTTTTATCCCTTTTATCCACGTACGCGTCAATCTCATGACATCACTGGGTGATTCTTTGGTAAAAATGTTTGTTTTTGCATGTTTTGTCACATTTACACAGACTCAAACACACACAGAGTTTCTATGAGTTCATGTTTGTTCTAGTTCTGCCTGGTTAAAAAAGAAAAGTACAAAGGCTTGACATGTTGTGCTACTTGTGCTTAATTTATTTTTTTATTCTGTTATTATTTTATTATTTATTAAATTACTTGAATTTACTTAAAGATTATTTTAATTTAAGCTATATTTTTTTTATTAATTTTAATTTATTTTATCGATTTAATTTGCCTGAAGATGATTATTTTGTACTTTTGTCTGTTTGAATGGTTGTGTTAAAAAAATAAATCAGACGTTACTCAACAGTTACTCAGTACTTGAGTAGTTTTTTCATCTTTTTTCAAGTACTTTTTTACTTTTACTCAAGTAATTATTTGGATGACTAGTTTTTACTTCTACTTGAGTCATATTATTCTGAAGTAACAGTACTTTTACTTGAGTACAGTTTTTGGCTACTCTACCACCTCTGCACTCCACCTCTGCCAGTCATCAGCAGCCTCTCAGGGCTGGTGGTGTTTGGGAGGGTGCTGTTCCTCAGGCCGGCCTGCAGGGGGCAGTGCAGCGCGGCAGATGGCTCTGCCGGGCCTGTGTGTGTGTGTGTGTGTGTGTGTGTGTGTGTGTGTGTGTGTGTGTGTGTGTGTGTGTGTGTGTGTGTGTGTGTGTGTGTGTGTGTGTGTGTGTGTGTGTGTGTGTCAGCCGTAAGTCTTCCATCGCCAACGGTGGAGTTTTTGGAGGAATCAATCTGTCTCATTTTTCTGTCCCAGGACTGAGAGAAAGCAGAACCAGATCAAATTTACAACTCTGTTCTCATCTTTCACACACACTCACACACCCACATACCCACTCACACACTCACACGCCCACACACACACACACACACACACACACCCACTCGGGCCGGTGCTTGAGTGTTCTCACTGATCTCAGGTGGGGACCCTCAGGCTGATACAAGATGACACGCAGAACAAGAATCAATCTTATTTCTCCTTGACTGAACCGTTGTAACGGTGGGTTGGGAGGGGGGCTTCCTGTGAGAGGGTTCTGAACACGTCTCATTAAATATCAGAAGGATAAAAAAGCTTCATTGAGACTCATTGAGACTTCAGGTTCACATTTCACGAGTAAAAATACAGTTTGAGAGATATTTCTGCCCCGTTCTTACGTCCTTACACGCTGTGTTTTACAGCACACTGTCAGATTTCCTGATTTCATTTTTAGCATTAAGAAGGTTTTGGTCATATAAATATATAAATAAATAAATATACATATATATATATATATATATATATATATATATATATATATATATATATATGTATATATATATATATATATATATATATATATATATATATATATATATATATATATATATATATATATACATATATATATATATATACATACATACATACATACATACATACATACATACATACATACATACATACATACATACATACATACATACATACATACATACATACATACATACATACATACATACATACATACATACATACATACATACATACATACATACATACATACATACATACATACATACATACATACATACATACATATGTAGGACAAAGTAATACTGTAAAAGTAGAAAGTTCATGATTTATCATGATTTGATTAAACTTCACATAACATAGCCTCCATGTCTAAAAACACTAAATACATTTTATTTATGTTAAATAAAAGCTTTTCCTTAAAGTTTACACCCTTTCGATACAACTGTAAGTCACCCATGGGAAACTCTAAGCTTGTAGGTGAAGTCCAGCCCCCACCTAGTTTATTCTGCCCTACGAGAGCGTGATCAGACATGTTCCTAGTCATTATACCACCTAGTTCTGGGCTGTGTTGACTGACATTCATGGACCAGAACCTAACGACCCACTACGCTTGTGATCTCCAACCAGGTCTTACCAGAGTTCTGTACTTGTCCTGGCAGCATTTCCAGGTGAGGGCCACCTGAGACACAAACGGGCTGGAAAATGGGGCCCCTTACGGACTTGCTTACACATTGGCTCCATGTGAATGCTAACACTGGTTCTGCTATGGTACGTGAGTGATGGATGGGCTCAGAATGGGTGTCTCCTCCGGGTCATACACTCTCCAACCACATAAGTGAACCCAGGTGAGTCATTCACATGGAACCAACACGGAACCAGCGGACAAGCTCATGTGGTGACCATTTTTTGGCCTATTTCTGCCTCCGATGGTCCCATGTAACAACACTGGGCGAGTGATTGATTTGGAGCCCAATGTCCCACAAAGGAGAAGTTTATCCAGCGGGAAGGATATTTAAAGAGAAATGAAAAGTAAAAACAGTAAAAAGGGCTTTACATGACATTCCAGTGTTGTTATTTGTACTTGTGGAGAATGGCGGCGCCGCTAGACACAGCTGACCATGGAGCTCCAAGCATGGAGCCAGGGATGCTAACATTAAAGAGCATATTGCAGGTTAGGGTTTTTTCAAAAATTATACCTGACCTTATGTGAAAATTACTATGTGAGAAGTTAATGTTGGATTTAATATGTTTTACAAGACATAAGGGCACTTATTCAGAGGAAAAAGTGGCTGATTTTAGCAAAGCTCCTAAAAACGCTTTTTTTTTCGAACATCGCGTCATATGACGCAGCGGGAGGGAGACATCTCCACAGCTCTGCCCCATCTTACTGCGCAGACCCCGTACACACGTAGCCGGGTATCTGCTTAACCGAAGATATTTTCCTACGTTTGGACCTGTCATCCATATGAAAACGCAAATAACAAATGTTTAAAAAAACTCCGGGCAATGTGAAGATTTTTGAAAACTCTGTGTATGTACAGTAGATGCGTGTAGACGGAGACAACCGGAGTTTTGCGTTTTCGAACCTGTTAACCTGTTCTCCAAGCTATTTATTAAATAAATGGTCTCTGCTCTTGACAGCCGTTTACTGCGTTACACCGACGCAGAGCCTACGCCGTAGGGTACGCGGCGACGCGCACCGTACGCCGTACCCTACGGCGTAGGGCTGCGTCGATTTAACGCGGCAGCTCCGTGTTGGGACACGGGAGGACTCGTTACCGAGAAGGAGACGCGTCTCCCGGGGAAGCTGCGCCGCGGAGGCCGGCCCGAAGGCCGGAGGAACAGATGATCTACAGGTTTGGAATGCTTATGAATGTGGTCGAAAACGCAGATCTTCGGTTATGTGTGGAAGGTTTTTTTTTTTAACAACGATGTAATGTGGATACAAATTATTTTATAAACGAAGGCGGGGAAATATTCGGTTTTAAAAATACCCGGCTATTTGGGATGCATTTAATCAGAAAAAAGAGAAGATAATAAGCTGGTTTTCTGTTTAGAAAGTACAAACGTAGACTGATTACAAGTTCTCACCCATCTTTTCGAGTTATTTTCGGAGTTTCTTTCAGGAGCACGGGCGGGTGCTGCGGTGAATAAAGGCTGATTTATGGTTCCGCGTAAAATCGACGGCGTAGCCTACGGTGTAGGGTACGCGGCGCACGCAGCGTTCGGTGCGTCGCCGCGTACCCACGTAGAGTCTGCGTTGGTGTAACGCAGACCCATAAATCAGCCTTTTAAAAAGCGAGTTTCAGCTGTCAATCAAAAGAATGTGGGGGACTAACGGGTTGGTAATTATAAGGCTGTGGCCCGTCATATTGGTGTACACACATTCACAACCTTTTCAGTGTCACAACTAACATTAAGATCCATTATTTTCCCTATTGTTGAAATTCACCGCACTCCCTCCCGCTACGTCACTTCCGGTTCAGCTTTTTCAGATGCGGAAGTAAAATACTCTCACAAAAACAACTCCGGAGGTCACTGTAGTATATATTTATGCGTATTTCAATGAAAATTCAGTTCCTACATTATTTTCCTATGATTCACAGGGGTCTCCAACCTGCAATATGCTCTTTAAACACCAAGAACAGCATCACAGAGACTTTGAAATGACATAAAACAAGGCACAAGGACTAACTTAGCCCGCCAAGTTTTCATGTTGATGAAAACACTGACCATACTGATACAGCACATCTGCTCACCTGAAGATTGTCTGTTCCACCTCTGAGAAAGTCACAGCACAATAAAGTATTTAATTCACAGACAAATTCAGAGACAGTTCTATGAAATGATTGAAACAGCCTCACAGTCGTAGAACCTGGATGCTGAAGTGGACCGGGAGGAATCACCGCTGCTCCAAGGCCTTTGTGTCTTCAGACATCCAAGCAGCTTATCTGCTGAATTGCCGTTATTCTCTCCCTCAAACCCCCGAGCAGACACCAACAGTCATTAGTTGGTGACATTAGTACAGCTACAGATACATGCTACTGTTTCACAGCATCTCTACACCCAGAAGGGGGCGTGGTCATCTGTTTCCAATCTGTCCTCTATCTGATTGGCTGTTATCAGTCTTTCTCTATTTTTGGTTACAGCGTTGTCAAGGAAACGACCTTATTACATCTGCTCAACAACACACACACACACACTATGGTGGTTAAGCTTTAGTTAAACACCCTGATGTGAAATCATCTCTTCTTATACCTCTAACCCAAACACACGGAGAGGGTTGGAGGCGAGTATGACTTCATCTGCAGTATTTTCCCATCAGGTGATGACAGAAGGACAGACAGTGAAGTACACACCCCACCACTGTGGTTTTGGGGTGAACGGTGGTGTGTTTGAGAGGTTAACAAGCTTACCGCCATTTTAACACACCGGTGAAAGATTGAATGGGACAGTGAAAGGGAGGATAAAAACTTAGCAGAGACGGGTGAAGGGGTGTAATCATTTACTTTTGTTCTCAAGAGGATGTTAAATAAACATTTCCACTTTCTTATATTACACTTGTGCTTGTGAGTGCGTAGCCATAATCTTACTAGAAACAACAGATCCGACAGGGTGAGTCTGCACATGCCCAGCGACTGTCTCTGGTAACTGTCTGGAAGTGAGCTCTGGGAAATTCCACCGCCTCCCACACCAGTCTATCGAAACACTTTACCTCCACAGTAAAGGCTTGAAGATGGTGAGAACCACACAAGTCATTATTACCATGTTGTAACCGTAAGTACCCCCCCACTCCCCCAACAACCATGACAGAGTCTGAACTCAACTGCTGATGGAAACATCTAGAGTTACTGATGCTGAAGGAAACATCTAGAGTACCACAGCTGATGGAAACATCTAGAGTTACTGATGCTGGAGTAAACATCTAGAGTTACCACAGCTGATATAAACATCTAGAGTTACCACTGCTGATGGAAACATCTAGAGTTACTGATGCTGAAGGAAACATCTAGAGTTACCACAGCTGATATAAACATCTAGAGTTACCACTGCTGATGGAAACATCTAGAGTTACTGATGCTGGAGTAAACATCTAGAGTTACCACTGCTGAAGGAAACATCCAGAGTTACCACTGCTGAAGGAAACATCTAGAGTTACTGATGCTGAAGGAAACATCTAGAGTTACTGATGCTGAAGGAAACATCTACTAGTTACTGATGCTGAAGGAAACATCTAGAGTTACTACAGCTGATGGAAACATCTAGAGTTACTGATGCTGAAGGAAACATCCAGAGTTACCACTGCTGAATGAAACATCTAGAGTTACCACTGATGAAGGAAACATCTAGAGTTACTGATGCTGAAGGAAACATCTAGAGTTACAGATGCTGAAGGAAACATCTAGAGTTACTGATGCTGAAGGAAACATCTAGAGTTACTGATGCTGAAGGAAACATCTAGAGTTACCACAGCTGATGGAAACATCTAGAGTTACTGATGCTGAAGGAAACATCTAGAGTTACCACTGATGAAGGAAACATCTAGAGTTACCACTGCTGAAGGAAACATCTAGAGTTACCACTGCTGAAGGAAACATCTAGAGTTACTGATGCTGAAGGAAACATCTAGAGTTACTGATGCTGAAGGAGACATCTAGAGTTACCACTGCTGAAGGAAACATCTAGAGTTACTGATGCTGAAGGAGACATCTAGAGTTACTGATGCTGAAGGAAACATCTAGAGTTACTGATGCTGGAGTAAACATCTAGAGTTACCACTGCTGAAGGAAACATCCAGAGTTACCACTGCTGAAGGAAACATCTAGAGTTACTGATGCTGAAGGAAACATCTAGAGTTACTGATGCTGAAGGAAACATCTACTAGTTACTGATGCTGAAGGAAACATCTAGAGTTACTACAGCTGATGGAAACATCTAGAGTTACTGATGCTGAAGGAAACATCCAGAGTTACCACTGCTGAAGGAAACATCTAGAGTTACCACTGATGAAGGAAACATCTAGAGTTACTGATGCTGAAGGAAACATCTAGAGTTACAGATGCTGAAGGAAACATCTAGAGTTACTGATGCTGAAGGAAACATCTAGAGTTACTGATGCTGAAGGAAACATCTAGAGTTACCACAGCTGATGGAAACATCTAGAGTTACTGATGCTGAAGGAAACATCTAGAGTTACCACTGATGAAGGAAACATCTAGAGTTACCACTGCTGAAGGAAACATCTAGAGTTACCACTGCTGAAGGAAACATCTAGAGTTACTGATGCTGAAGGAAACATCTAGAGTTACTGATGCTGAAGGAGACATCTAGAGTTACCACTGCTGAAGGAAACATCTAGAGTTACTGATGCTGAAGGAGACATCTAGAGTTACTGATGCTGAAGGAAACATCTAGAGTTATTGCTGCTGAAGGAAACATCTAGAGTTACTGATGCTGAAGGAAACATCTAGAGTTACTGATGCTGAAGGAAACATCTAGAGTTACTGATGCTGAAGGAAACATCTACTAGTTACTGATGCTGAAGGAAACATCTAGAGTTACTACAGCTGATGGAAACATCTAGAGTTACTGATGCTGAAGGAAACATCCAGAGTTACCACTGCTGAAGGAAACATCTAGAGTTACCACTGATGAAGGAAACATCTAGAGTTACTGATGCTGAAGGAAACATCTAGAGTTACAGATGCTGAAGGAAACATCTAGAGTTACTGATGCTGAAGGAAACATCTAGAGTTACTGATGCTGAAGGAAACATCTAGAGTTACCACAGCTGATGGAAACATCTAGAGTTACTGATGCTGAAGGAAACATCTAGAGTTACCACTGATGAAGGAAACATCTAGAGTTACCACTGCTGAAGGAAACATCTAGAGTTACCACTGCTGAAGGAAACATCTAGAGTTACTGATGCTGAAGGAAACATCTAGAGTTACTGATGCTGAAGGAAACATCTAGAGTTACTGATGCTGAAGGAGACACCTAGAGTTACTGATGCTGAAGGAAACATCTAGAGTTACTGATGCTGAAGGAGACACCTAGAGTTACTGATGCTGAAGGAAACATCTAGAGTTATTGCTGCTGAAGGAAACATCTAGAGTTACTGATGCTGAAGGAAACATCTAGAGTTACTGATGCTGAAGGAGACATCTAGAGTTACCACTGCTGATGGAAACATCTAGAGTTACTGATGCTGAAGGAGACATCTAGAGTTACTGATGCTGAAGGAAACATCTAGAGTTATTGCTGCTGAAGGAAACATCTAGAGTTACTGATGCTGAAGGAAACATCTAGAGTTACTGCTGCTGAAGGAAACATTTACTAGAGTTACCACTGCTGATGGAAACATCTAGAGTTACCACTGCTGAAGGAAACATCTAGAGTTACTGATGCTGAAGGAAACATCTAGAGTTACTGATACTGAAGGAAACATCCAGAGTTACCACTGCTGAAGGAAACATCTAGAGTTACCACTGATGAAGGAAACATCTAGAGTTACTGATGCTGAAGGAAACATCTAGAGTTACAGATGCTGAAGGAAACATCTAGAGTTACTGATGCTGAAGGAAACATCTAGAGTTACTGATGCTGAAGGAAACATCTAGAGTTACCACAGCTGATGGAAACATCTAGAGTTACTGATGCTGAAGGAAACATCTAGAGTTACCACTGATGAAGGAAACATCTAGAGTTACCACTGCTGAAGGAAACAT
Organism: Cololabis saira; assembly: GCF_033807715.1. Taxonomy (NCBI): domain Eukaryota; kingdom Metazoa; phylum Chordata; class Actinopteri; order Beloniformes; family Belonidae; genus Cololabis; species Cololabis saira. Next base: position 33,366,482 of record NC_084607.1, on the reverse strand, counting down.
CTAGAGTTACCACTGCTGAAGGAAACATCTAGAGTTACTGATGCTGAAGGAAACATCTAGAGTTACTGATGCTGAAGGAGACATCTAGAGTTACCACTGCTGAAGGAAACATCTAGAGTTACTGATGCTGAAGGAGACATCTAGAGTTACTGATGCTGAAGGAAACATCTAGAGTTATTGCTGCTGAAGGAAACATCTAGAGTTACTGATGCTGAAGGAAACATCTAGAGTTACTGATGCTGAAGGAGACAACTAGAGTTACCACTGCTGATGGAAACATCTAGAGTTACTGATGCTGAAGGAGACATCTAGAGTTACTGATGCTGAAGGAAACATCTAGAGTTATTGCTGCTGAAGGAAACATCTAGAGTTACTGATGCTGAAGGAAACATCTAGAGTTACTGCTGCTGAAGGAAACATTTACTAGAGTTACCACTGCTGATGGAAACATCTAGAGTTACTGATGCTGAAGGAAACATCTAGAGTTACCACAGCTGAAGGAAACATCTAGAGTTACTGATGCTGAAGGAAACATCTAGAGTTACTGATGCTGAAGGAGACATCTAGAGTTATTGCTGCTGAAGGAAATATCTAGAGTTACCACTGCTGAAGGAAACATCTAGAGTTACTGATGCTGAAGGAAACATCTAGAGTTACTGATGCTGAAGGAGACTGTGGCAGGGTGGAGGAGCTGCAGCCACTCAGGCTGATTAGGGCACAGGTGGGCCCAATCAGCCTCTCCACTCTGCCAGCCTTCATAAGGCATAGCTGCACAGCAGAAAGGTGCTGTGGAGCTGCTGTGAAGGTGCTTCTGCACTGTGTGTGGTGTTTGTGGGTAAATAAAGAGGGTCTGCATTAAACTCTGTGTCTCTCCATCCTGTCGGTCGGGCCCCCGTGGCACTCACCGTGCTACACTGGCGCCCAACGTGGGGCCCGATGGGAGGAGAGGCATGGAGCGGGCCCTGGACGCGCTCGCCCAGGCCATTGCGGACCTGGCCGCCCTGCGCCGGGACCAGGGCGGGCATCAGCTCGCTGTGTTGGCGGCGCTGATGCCCGCGGACCGACCCACCCCTGCGCCACGCCGGAGGTTCGCCGCAGCAGCGCGGGAGGAGCTGGCGGCGCCGCAGCTGAGAGGCCGTGAGGCAGAAGCTGCGGGCCGCCAGGCGACGGCTCCCGAGGCGGCATGGCCAACGGAGCGACCCATCCCTGCACCCCGTCTGAGGTTCGCCGCGGCAGCGCTGGCGGCGCTGCAGCCGACCGGCCGTGAGGCAGTCGCTGCAGGCCGCCAGGCGACGGCTCCTGGGATGGAGTCGGAGGCGGAGTCGGATGCGATGGCGGAGTCGGCGGCAGAGGTGGAGGCTGACCAGCAGGGCGGCGTGACGGAGGAGGCGGTCCTGGACACGCCAGCTCCAGACCAGGGCTGCGCCGTGGAGGAGGCGGTCCTGGAGGCGGACCAGCAGCCGACGCGGGTCTGCGTCACGGAGGAGGAGGTGGTCCTGGACGCACCGTGTGGCCCGAGGCCACCATGGGCCCGGCCCCGAGAGCAGCTTCCACGGCGGGCGGGCCGACGCCGGGGACGACCCCCCCGACCAGGAAGGCCCGGGGGTTCCGGGCTTCCTCTCCCGCTCCGAGAGGGCGGGGGGGGGAGTAGGCTCGGCCGGACAGACCCCGGCGCGAGTTTGGCGTTGGGGGTGTGTGGCAGGGTGGAGGAGCTGCAGCCACTCAGGCTGATTAGGGCACAGGTGTGCCCAATCAGCCTCTCCACTCTGCCAGCCTTCATAAGGCATAGCTGCACAGCAGAAAGGTGCTGTGGAGCTGCTGTGAAGGTGCTTCTGCACTGTGTGTGGTGTTTGTGGGTAAATAAAGAGGGTCTGCATTAAACTCTGTGTCTCTCCATCCTGTCGGTCGGGCCCCCGTGGCATTCACCGTGCTACAGAGACATCTAGAGTTACCACTGCTGAAGGAAACATCTAGACTTACTGATGCTGAAGGAAACATCTAGAGTTACTGATGCTGAAGGAAACATTTACTAGAGTTACCACTGCTGAAGGAAACATCTAGAGTTACTGATGCTGAAGGAGACATCTACAGTTACTGATGCTGAAGGAAACATTTACTAGAGTTACCACTGCTGAAGGAAACATCTAGAGTTACTGATGCTGAAGGAGACATCTACAGTTACTGATGCTGAAGGAAACATCTAGAGTTACTGATGCTGAAGGAGACATCTAGAGTTACTGATGCTGAAGGAAACATCTAGAGTTACTGATGCTGAAGGAGACATCTACAGTTACTGATGCTGAAGGAGACATCTAGAGTTACGGATGAAGGAAACATCTAGAGTTACTGATGCTGAAGGAGACATCTAGAGTTACCACTGCTGAAGGAAACACCTGCAAGAGTTACCAGTGATGATGGAAACATCTAGAGTTACTGATGCTGAAGGAAACATCTAGAGTTACTACAGCTGAAGGAAACATCTAGAGTTACTACAGCTGATGGAAACATCTAGAGTTACCACTGCTGAAGGTGAAAGTACAAGCTTTTGAATCAAGGGGGTTATTACCACTTGGTTTTCTTTTTTTGCTTCATATTTGTTTACAACAAATGAACAAATGAAAACAGCCAAAAAAACAACAAAAACCCCCAAACAAAAACTGTTATATATATTTTTCTTTGTCTGAGACATGTTCTGATTACTGTTTTTTCTTTTTCAACTTCATGTTTTAAACTCCCTGTTCACCGTCCAGAAATAGGAACGAGCCTCCCACTGGAAAAATACTGGATTGATTCTTGTGACTCATGGAAACTAAACAAAAAAACGACTAAAACTGGGTTCCCTGGGGAGATGGGAGGTTTACTCCAGGGACAGACAATGTTTTCTCTGGATAAATATTTGCATGTTTGACATAAAAAACCCAACCCTCACTGAAGTACAGACTTACTTGCTGCCATGCAGAAACAAACGCCTGTAGTCTGTCCAGACACTTGTTGAGTTTGCACAGATTTTTCTTTTGAGCCCACATCCTAAATTTTATCATTTAAATTATATGTTGTTGAAGTTCTTCAAAGGAAACACAGCATCTGATCATAGAATCAAAGTACTTACAGCGTCTTACAAGCTTAAAACATAATTTTCACTCATTTATTTAGCAGCATCTTTTCGTAAAGACAACCTCAAGCTTCAGAACAGCTTGTGTTTCCATTGAAACTTAGATTTTTACATAAAAACACTTGTAGAAACATGAAACCGTATGATTTTTGTAATCAGTTTTTGTAAGAACTTGAAATGCCTTCAGCTGAAGAGGCAGAAGCTGCTGTTGCCATAAACCGCCAGGTGGGGGCAGTGCAGCGCGTCAGGATTTTGGACGGGCTTCGTGTGTGTGTGTGTGTGTGTGTGTGTGTGTGTGTGTGTGTGTGTGTGTGTGTGTGTGTGTGTGTGTGTGTGTGTGTGTGTGTGTGTGTGTGTGTGTGTGTGTGTGTGTGTGTGTGTGTGTGTGTGTGTGTGCGTTTATCTTACAGTGTCAGATGTCTGTTGTCCAGGCAACAGACTGATTTATTTTACCCGGACCGTCTTCTTCGCTGACACACAGATGCTGTTACACCTCACAAGTGTCAGTAGTGAAAATCATTTTCAATATTTAATCATTTTAAATCAACATCTGCAGACTGCTCATGACTGCTGCCCTCTGCTTTGCAGCTGTACGACAACTGTACGATATCTGGAGTAATGACGCCGGCGTGGTGTTGGCTAAGCCCCCCACCTTTAATTGAAACCTGATGGTGGGAGTTGACAGGAACCGTCGCAGCGCAAACACACGCAGATCTGGGGCCGCACTGACAGATCTGCCCGGACAAACCTCCTTCCTCCCCCTCCTCACACTCTCCGTGACCCTGGCTTCAGTTTTCCAGTCTCTCCATCACTGCGTTGCCATAGCAACGGGCCGCAGGGCATGCTGTGCAGTAAAGTTGAGTGGAGCGTTTCAGATGGAGGTCGATAACACGGAAGCGCTTCTGTCTTACCTGTTTTACCCCGATGCAACATTCAAGCTGAGTGTGTGACCTTTTCCTGTTTAGGAAAGCAGATATAAACGTAGACTCCTCAGCCCGTGTAACTAAAGTATCAATAATACATTTCTCTGACACCTCCAGAGTCCACAGCTGCTGATATGTGATGCCTGCTGTGATCTATGAGGCGGGTTCATGAGAGTCTGATAGCCTCTTGACTTCTCTGAGTGCTATCACTGAGCTGCAGGCTCAACGCCCAGACGCAGGCCTCTAGTCCTGATCCCAGTCCTCATCCCAGGCCTCCAGCAGTAGACCACGGACAGCTCTGGGAGGGTGTGTGGCTTCCAGGGCTGCAGATCCGATGTCAGGATTGGGGGGGGGACACCAACGTGATTTAAATTTTTTATTTTTTGCCAATATGAAACTCATACCATGGCATAAATTGGTAAAGGCTCGCCAAAAAATACTGCACAGGGAATCATTTATTGTGCTTACCTTTCTTGTTTATTTGTCCTAAACAGCCAACAGTGTGTGTCACTGCTTACTTAACTGTTATATTCCTAAATCATAATTTTAAGGGTTTTGGGCATGTAGTGTCTACTCATCTCAAATTATTCTCACCATCTTCCTTTTATCCTATGGGACTACTTTATGCACGATAAAGTGATATACGGATGAAACATGGAGCCCTAAACAAGTTGTTTAAACTAACTGATCATGTTTTAACACAGTTATGGTGGTAAACAGTTCTAAAAAAAAATTTCTGTACAACTCAAAATGGACCGTGGATGTATTATTTTTTTAGAAATATATTTTTAATAAATATTCTACATATTCAACCTTTAAGTCTGAAAATACATTTGTTCAATTTTGAATAATTTAGGGTATTTTTATTGGGGGGGAAATTCATGTTTTTCAGAAATTGGGGGGGGCATGTCCCCCCCCCGTCCCCCCAGGGATCTGCACCCATGGTGGCGTCTGAGGTGGAGGGTGAGGCTGAGTGGAAGTGAAGTCTTCGACATGAAGGGTTGCAGGCCCACAAACGACTAAAGTGAAAATGTGAAAAAGAGGTCAATCTGCAGAAAACAGGAAGCTGGAGCACCACATGGACTGGCGTGTGAAGCATCTGCAGCATCTGGATGCTGTTACCGTTTTCAGATCCAGAACGGATCGACAGCACGAAGGAGTCATTTCATGTTTAGATATAAACTTCATTACATTTGGAAGAATAATTATTCCAAGTCGCTAAATCCGTCTTACAGGACTGTCTCAGAAAATTAGAATATTGTGATAAAGTTCTTTATTTTCTGTAATGCAATTAAAAAAACAAAAATGTCATACATTCTGGATTCATTACAAATCAACTGAAATATTGCAAGCCTTTTATTATTTTAATATTGCGGATTATGGTTTACAGTTTAAGATTAAGATTCCCAGAATATTCTATTTTTTTGAGATAGGATATTTGAGTTTTTTTAAACTGTAAGCCATGATCAGCAATATTAAAATAATAAAAGGCTTGCAATATTTCAGTTGATTTGTGATGAATCCAGAATGTTTGACATTTTTGTTTTTGTAACTGCATTACAGAAAATCACAATAATTTTCTGAGACAGTCCTGTATTATTAAATGGTCAGGAGAGTAAACGTTTAGGGACCAAAGCAACGTGATTGAAAGCAGCAGCCCGGTGGTGTTAAGGTCACACCAGATTGCACCACAATCAATACCTGTTTCAGTCCTCTGACAACACTTACAGATATCTTTCCTTCAGTCTTTTCTGTTTTCTTCTTCTCTATAGGTCCCTACAGATGACCTGAGCTCATTTTAACCACATAGGTGTGCAAGGAAAGAGTGCTATGGGAACTTTCGTCTGTTCTCTGCTGTGTTGTCATAAGTTGATACAGTTCATTCACACCGAAAAAGGAGAGTCCACTGCTTCTAATACTCCACTATTTGAATATCCAAATTCTCATCCAGTTTTATGAACGCAGAGGTCGTGCACTCTCTTCCTTTTGCATCTCTTGACAAACGTTTGCCTCCGTATTTGACTTTGATGGTGGAGACCAGAAGAAGATGTCGGATAAGACACTGTCTTACACACAAACACACATTTTTATCCACTTTCTGTATTCACACAAAGCTAAAATGATGGTAGTTAGTGAGTGGGACCCTTGTCCACACAATCTCTGAAGTATTTAGGTATAGGTTATATAAGATGTTCATAATGATGTTTTAATGCCTATGTGGGGGAGGAGGGGGGGTATATGTGTGCTGTGTGGGTATTAAAGTGAAGATGTGTGTAAAAATGACCAGATGTGTGTTTTTAACCATGAATGCCCATGAGGTTTTTTTGTTAAATGTTGATTTTATTGTGTAAAGCACTTTGCATTACTATTGTATGAAGTGAGATATAAATAAAGTTTGATTTGATTTGAGTAGGAGGACATTTTTGAGTCTTTTGGTTAAACTTTGTAATGTTCTTTTAACACGTATATAACTGGGTTCGTCCAGGTCTATTTGTGTGCAGAAACACGAAGGATGAGATACGTAACTAATCCTGGTATGTGGGACTTTCTGCCAGCTTCTCTTTAGCTCCTACCTCAGTCCCTTCACTCTGCAGGAATGAGTGTTTGTCTGGGTCTTACTCAGGACATACTGTGTTCCGGTGCTCGCTAGAAACATGCCAATAGCAATCAGTTGGCACTGATCACCACTTTGTTAGGATTGCAACTCAATCAGAGTCACACACTTCATCTACTCCTTTATTTCAAAAACTCCAGATTCTTACTATTTATGATATCAATATTTTTCAGATATGCGTTTTTATTTATAAGATAAATTCAAGTGAAGGGAATATTCCTGGACAGTTCAATACTTACTTTAAATTAAATGCAAAGGTTCATTCTTATTCAACTCGACAATCCTCAGATCTTCATCCTCCTAAATTTCTCACTTGCAGAGGTCAATTATCGGTGAGATTTAGGGACTACCGGTAAATTGTGGAATGATTTGAAGAGCTCTTCCTCTTTGAAATGTTACAAAAGACGTTTGAAGGACCACTTGACTGCTGTTTTGTAACTGTTTCCCCAATGTAATGTTGTTCATGTATCCATGTTCTTTTTGTTTTTTTGTGTGTTTGTTTCACACATAGTGACATGTACCATCTTATTTGCTCAGGAGTCAATATAAGTAATATACGTTGTAAAAACAATATCCCATGCACACTCACACACACTTATTTTTTTTGTCTTTATTCTTTATTATTTATATATTGCATTATTAGTTTGCCATCACTTTTGTGTAGTTATACTTTTTGTTTTTGTATGTTAATCTTATTTATAACACATGAAATTGTAATAACTTAGGTGGAGGCTTCAAATAAGCCCATTGGGTTTTTTGCCTCTTCCTGCACCTACAGTATTTATATTTGATATTTCCTGTATATTTTTAAAACTGTGCAAAACAATAAACTAAACTAAACTAAACTAAACTCTGCTGGTATGGTAAGAGCAGTCTACATCAAAGTAGAGTGATGCTACAGCAGCACCACAGGGGGCGCTACACCCTGCACCAACTCGCCTGACTTTAATTGATCCAGATCTGCAGAGCTCATGATGACCCAGACACTCCTACCACGTTGGGATAAAACAGGAAAACAACTCAAACGTGTGGGACAGCAGATCTGAGGAGCAGGGTGGAAGGATCTCTGCAGCCAGGTCTCCTCCAGGCGTCTCCCCAGGATGTTTTTCTGGACACTTATAGTCCAGTGCAGTGTTTCTCAATCCTGGTCCTCGAGTACCACTGTCCTGCATGTTTTAGATGCTACCCTGCTTCAGCACACCGTGATACAAGTACCTGTGTCATCAACAGAACTGTGCAGACCTTGGTGACAAGCTAATGAGGACCTTTAATTAGAATCAGGTGTGTTGGTGCAGGGAAACATCTAAAACATGCAGGACAGTGGTACTCGAGGACCAGGATTGAGAAGCACTGGTCCAGTGCACCAGTCATATCAGGGTAGGTCAAGGGTCGGCAACCCAAAATGTTGAAAGAGTCATATTGGACCAAAAACACAAACAACAAATATGTCTGGAGCCGCAAAAAATGAAAAGTCTTGTATAAGCCTTAGAATGAAGACAACACCTACTGCATGTATCTATATTAGTTAGAACTGGGGGAATTCTTTTTTTTCATTATGCACTTCGAGAAAAAAGTTGAAATGTCGAGAAAAAAGTTGAAATGTCGAGAAAAAAATCTAAATCTTGAGAAAAAAGGCGAAATTGAGAAAAAGTCGAAATTGAGAAAAAAGTCGAAATGTCGGGAAAAAAGTCGAAATGTCGAGATTAATGTTGAAGTACAATCTCAAGAAAAAAGTCGAAATGTTGAGATTAATGTTGAAGTACATTCTCAAGAAAAAAGTCGAAATGTTGAGAAAAAAGTCGAAATTTCGAGAAAAAAAGTCAAAATGTCGAGAAAAAAGTCGAAATGTCGAGATTAAAAAAGGAAAAGAGAAAAAAAGAAAAAAAGGAAAAAGAAAAAAAGGAAAAAAGAGGAAAAAAAATTTAAAAAAAGGAAAAAAAGGAAAAAAAAGTCAAACATTTTTGAAAAAGCTCCAGGAGCCACTAGGGCGCTGAAGAGCCGCGGGTTGCCGACCCCTGGGGTAGGCTGTAGCCCGGCACAAGTTAACCTCCTGTACCGGATCAGGTCTTCTGTGACCAGGGACGGTCATTCTCCCAGGTCCTGGAACAGGCAGCTGGACCTCCTTTTCTATTGCTATTGAAGATGTCTCACCCTCCATCCAGAAAGCCTCCTCAGATGGAATGAGGCTTCTTTCCAAATAAAAGGTGAAAGGTCCTTGAGAACCAACTATACCAAAGTCCAGCCTCCTTGTTTCAAGTCTTTGACAGTTACTAGAACCTGGCCAGAACCAGGCAGCTAATGGACCTTTATCAAGATCGACTGCATCTCCAGCTGCATATAAAAACCTGCCAAGAGCAGAAAGAAATGCTGTAGAGCTCAGATCACCAGAGGAACAGAGGAGCATGGCTCAATGCGGTGTCAGGTTGCATTTTTGGGCCAAGTTTACACAATAACAGACGCTGAGAGAAAGGAGGAAGCAGCAGGCAGCCCGACCGGTCCTGGAACAGCGATTCAGGAATAAATGAATAAATGCTAATCAGGTGTATTTCTGATCAGCTCCTCAGCTGACTGATCAGAGCGCTCCAGGATGAGGATAAATCTCTGCAGTAACTTATCCCACCCTGCTTTCATGCATCAACTTGAGGCCAAGTTCGTCCAGGAAAACTGACACGTCGTGGTTTAATCCCTGATGTTGGTTTTGTGCATCATCCATTGGCGTGAAGGTCCTTGTAAGCTTCCTTGTCCTCTACACTGCAAAAACTCAAAATCTTACCAGGAATATTTGTCTTATTTCTAGTTAAAATGTCTCATTTTTAGTCAAACAAAAATCTCATTACACTTAAAACAAGACTCATCACTGGAAAAAACACCATTTTCACCTGTTTCAAGTAGATTTTCACTTAAAATAAGTAGAAAAATCTGCCAGTGGAACAAGATGTTTTTGCTTGTAATGAGAAGATAAATCTTGTTCCACTGGCAGATTTTTCTAATTATTTCAAGTGAAAATTTACTTGAAACAGGTGAAAATTGTCAAATAACAAGTTATTTTTCTGGTAATGACTCTTGTTTTAAGTGTAATGAGATTTTTTGACTAAAAATGAGACATTTTAACTAGAAATAAGACAAATATTCCTGGTAAGATTTTGAGTTTTTGCAGTGTACAGACCACCAAAACTGAATGTGCACTAATATTATTGCAGAAATGTAGCTTCAGTTCCTGTCCTGAATTATTGTGCCAGTCCTGAACAAAAACTCCATTCCAGTTACATCTGATCTCATTGTGATGGCCAGCTTATTTGGGTTCAAAATGTTATGCTTCATACTCTGCTTCAGTCAGCAGCCACCACAGATTTGGTTCACCTCCATGAAAGTAAATGGAAAGATCAGCTCGGAGCTGAAGCTCTTTCATATGAATCTGTGCTAAAATTGGTTTCTTTTTCATACTTTTATTATTTATTCAAGCATGTTTCCCCCACAGCTGCAGATACATGTCATGTGAAGGTCTTGCACGTACAAAAGTAAATCTGACGTCCAGAACTCCGGTAACGACTGCAATCACCATTAAAGCTGATCTGATTACCCGCCTTTGTCCTCCTGTTTGTGGAAGCTGTAGCCGCCCGGTTGCCATGGTTGCAAAACTGGCCGGGTCACAACCTGGATCCAACTGTAAGGGGGAGCGGTGGGGGTTGATGGGAACGGGTGATGGTTGCCATGGAAACAGAGAATTCAGCACCATCGCCTACTTTCTCGTTTTTAGATGATTCTCCGTCAGTTTAGTTCAAAGTTTTTGACTTTAAAAAGGTGAAATCAGGTTTTCAGTCGCAGGTTTTACTGCCGTGTGGGAGGTTGTCGGTTTGAATCCAAACACCTGACTCCAAAGAAACACCACTGACTCCTGTTGTGAGATGCAGCAGGACCAGGATCCTGAACATGGAAGAAGAAAAAAGTCTTCTTGGAAAAAGACAGAGAAAAGACTCTGCAGTTCCTCTACAGACCACCAGGGTCTGGATCAGGGTTCATCTCCATTGACCTTCATGTTAAAATGTCCAACTTTACAGCAGAAATAAACATATTTACAGTCTGGTGTAAAACTGTTTTGGTCTCCATGGTTACATTTTACATCCATGACAACTGCACGGAGGGTAACCTGTATATTCCTCATCAGGTAAAACCATATAAAGTAACACGTTTTTGTGTCATTAAGGTTGCTTCTCGTCATTATTCATGTCAGCTTTCATCATTTTAGCTACTTAAATAAAACTGTCGTGAGTTTATAGTCTTGAATAAAGACCTAAATGGCAACGCACCTACTTATGAAATCTATAAAAAGATTTGCATATAAATCACCTCTTTACTAAGACCTGCTGTGGATTCATGGAGGCTGGTTTTATTGTGAGCGCGTGGTGATGAGGACGGGGGGGGGGGGGGCGGGGGGGGGGGGGAATGTGTTCTGCTGCACGTGTCCCGGCATCAGGCCCACCAAGAGCCACCGTGCACGGCGGGGTGAAGGAGTGTCCTCCACCTGCAGCTCCACCTGCAGCTCCACCTGCAGCTCCACCTCCTGCACCACCTGCAGCTCCACCTGCAGGACCTGGGGCACAACAAGGAGGTTCAGGTATCGCTGTCCTCCGTCCAATGATGAGGTCCCAAGAGGATCAGGAAAAAATTGATTGTTATGAAGGCGGACGCAACAAAACAACAGAATAAAATGTCTTAAAGCTCTTTCAGTGGAGAGACTCGTCATCAGAACCAAACCTGGGTGAACCAACTCTGATGCGTTCAATCGCTGCAGTAACTTCCTTCGTTATAGATTATTGTATTATAGTGTTATGCAAGTTCATACTTCTCAGTTATTTCAAAGATCAGTTCACGTAGTTTAAAAATGAGTAGTTCTCATTCATAGTTCACCATTTTTACTTTGAACTAGTTCAAATTCAGTTCATTTCAATATTTTTAGGTGAGAAATAGAAATGAAACGCCCCCCCATCCTAAAACTGTTCACTGTAAACAATCATTATTGTCCTAGTGGCTTTTCAACTTTACTGAGAGGCTGTAAATCTCCAACAATGTAGTTCATTATCAGTTTGTCTCCCTGTTGCAGGTAAATCAACCCCCAGCAGGGTGACTGGGGTCGTTTGGGGCTGTTGGGTCTTCCTGGTCTTTCCTGATCACTTTGTTTGATTATCAAGGACTTGCAGATATTTTCTCACACTGGACGGATACTTTAATTCCACATGACGTTTCAAATGTGAAGTTGACGAGGCAGACGCTCAGACTGGTTTTCTCAGCGCAGGTGGACAGAATTTGCTTAGAAAGGTTAGATTTTTACTGTCTGACTCTTTGGGAGACGATGTGTAAAATTCCTGCAGATAATGATAAGGATCATCATCTGACGCTGCGTCTGCATCGTCTCTCTCTTCACTGGTCATGTAAAGATGCACCGGGCTCGGCCACCGTTGCCATGGAGATGGTGCCCGTTGTTATGCTAGTGTGTGCACTGCATTGTGGGTAATGTAGTGTGAAGTCGTCGTCTCGTTGAGTATTTTAAATGTGCGCGCCGCCCGCTAGTGAAATGAGAAGCAGGATTATTCCGTAATAATTAAACAGTGAAGATGAAACTCACATAATCTGAACAGTTCAAATTCCAGTTTGTGATCTGCAGAATGAACAAGTTCACGTTCAAGTTCGTTATTTGCAAATATGTTGCGTTCAGTTCAAAGTTCTCACAGAAATTAACGTGTTCAATGAACGCGTTCATGCACAACACTGTTATTCAGGTCCAATCGTTATACTTCTAATACCTTCTCACATATGAACACAGCTTGGGCCAGTTGCCGTGACTGAAGATCAGGTCACATGTGGTGCTTCTTGTGCTGAGTTATGGTTCTGCGTCGTGCCTACGCCGTAGGGTACGCGTCGACGCAGACCACACGCCGTCACTGACGCCGTCACTGACGCCGTCACTGACGCCGTCACTGACGCCGTCACTGACGCCGTCACTGACGCCGTCACTGACGCCGTCACTGACGCCGTCACTGACATGTACCTCCCAAAAATTCTAAATATGCGTCGAGGAGACGCAGACCAAACGCAGACGAGAGAGCTGTGATTGGTTTGCTTGGTAGCAACGAATTTCCGGTTTCCGGTTTGAAGCAGTCGTGAACTTTCAGCGCTCTTTTCTTCGTGTATGGGTGATTCATTTTGTTTTGTTTTTTTGCACAATAGTTGTCCTTATCTCTTTGATTCACTGTGACCGGAGAAAGTTGGATAAACCATTCAGGAAAAGATCGCTAACTAGCGGTCACGGGGGGTACTGCACCACGGAGAAATGGAGTGACGGAGAAGTCCGAAGGGTTCACAACGGCCTCACAGTGACGGCGTGTGCTCTGCGTTGGTTTGACGCAGAACCTTAATTCAGGCTTTAGTGTCCACGGGTCTCAGGCCATCATCATTTTAGCTGCGGGTGAAGGTGGAGGAGGTCACGCCGCTGACATCTTTACAGGAGCAGGATGTAATAAATATAATAACACCATAAAAGACAGCTCCTCTTCATCGGGACAAAAGAAAAACAGATTGAAGGAGAAGTCGGAGAAAGATGCTGGAAACAGAAACGTCAGAATTCCTGTTTAGATCTGTCAGTGTGTGTGTGTGTGTGTGTGTGTGTGTGTGTGTGTGTGTGTGTGTGTGTGTGTGTGTGTGTGTGTGTGTGTGTGTGTGTGTGTGTGTGTGTGTGTGTGTGTGTGTAAGACATCACTGCAGCAAACACACACACACACACACACACACACACACACACACACACACACACACACACACACACACACACACACACACACACACACACACACACACACACACACACACCCCAAAACTCACATTAGCATGTAAATTAAGCTCCATTCAACCGCAATCCACCAGCCTTCCTCTTTGATTTGAACACACATCAATCCACAGGTCTACACACACACACACACACACACACACACACACACACACACACACAGACACACACACACACACACACACACACACACACACACACACACACACACACACACACACTAACACCGCGATGGCCTCACAGTCTCAGTGTTAATTGTGACTGTAAATCTATCGGCATTCGATCGTCCTTCATCACTTCCTGTCTTCCTCATCCTCTTCTTCAGCTCCCGTCTTTGTCCTCGTCTGCGTCCGCCGTCCAGCAGCCGTCTGGAGACCCGCTCTGATCCCAAACCACATGTTACATTCGTTACAACCTTAAACATATCTCCCTTGAATGCACCTTAAATCAAAAACTGCCTGGTTACTGTTTGGCGCCTCGGACCTGTGACAAACAGCGAAGGCCCGCAAACATCCAACAAGAACTGCAGCTTACTAGCTGGGAGGGAATTCATGAAAATCGTGCACTTGGTGACAAGTTTTTGATATTTGGCATGGTGTTAGGTTTGGACATAAACCACTGCAAACAAATTGAATCAAATGAATCAATAAGTGAGGCGATAGAGGCGGCATTGTTGGTGTTAAGTGAGTTTAAATATGCACAGCTGATGTTTTTTGTGTTATTTTAATAAAATCGTATTCTTTCACTGTGACTTAGTTCTGAGGTTCTGTTCATCTTAAGCCTGAATGAATGAATGAATGAATGAATGAATGAATGAATGAATGAATGAATGAATGAATGAATAAATGAATGAATGAATGAATGAATGAATGAATGAATGAATGAATGAATGAATGAATGAATGAATGAATGAATGAATGAATGAAGGCCACTGTTCTCACCCAATCAGATTATTGACACTACAGTGATAGTGACCTGTCCAATAAACAGAAAACTGCATTCCTTGGGGGTGAAAACATGGGTCTACAGCTCTAAATAATCTTTCTCTGTGACGTAATTCTAGAAATATGGAGTTTTTTGGGGAATAAATGACCTTGAAAATTAAATAAAAAAAAAAAAAAAAAAAAAGAAAATTAAATTTGACCTTCAACATGACCTTGAAATAGGAAATTTATCTCAGAATTGAATTCCTAGCACCAACAAAGTAGAGAAAGTGACAATATACAACAATCTAGGACTAAGTTGAGATATGACCTTTGGTGTTATCGGCAGGAGCCATTTTGAATTTTCTGCAAACCGGCCACTAGGGGGCCGTCCATATTTGTTTGCGGTGGTTTTTGAAAACCTTATGTCCATACCCAACACAATGCCAAATATAAAAAAACTTGTCACTAAGTGCACAATCTTTATGATTTTTGACATATTCCCTCCCAGCTATACTGTGATTCACAGAAGTCCCCGGGATCATCTGAGGACAGGTCATTGGTGCTGCTGGGTCATGTGGTCCAACACGGCCGGTGTCCTGGTTCCCTGCTCAGCTGGAGGACGGCACGCCGCCGCTGCTGCTCCTTCTTGATTAGAGCCTGTTAAGGTGGACCCACTCAAGCATTCTGGACCTGTGATGAGTCTGTCTTTGGCCCTGTTCGGATCAAGTCCCTTAAACGAACTGTCACTCTGGATTACCCAGGACCAAGGTGTCCTTCCCTCCCGCTGATGCACCGTCCTCATCACACCCTCCACTTCCTCTGGGCTCCTCGGCTACACCGGGAAACCGGTCCAGCAGGGAGTATCTGGAAACATTGTTGGTGAATTTCATCTGTGCTTTCTATCTTTTCTTCTTCCCATCGCCAGTTTTCTCCCTGTCCATCTATTTTTTGTTGCTGCAGACCTTCAATCCTCCTTATGAATAACTTGTAAACCTCTCACCTCCCAGCAAACAGACAAACACACTTATCTGGACGTTCTACTTCTGAAATCATCTCACGTCAGCAAATACACAGAAACAGAGGAATCAAATGAGAGAAGCATCCTTTCTGACAGATGTTGGCCGTGTGCATGTGTTGGAGAGAGAGACAAAGAGAGACAGAGAGAGACAGAGAGAGAGAGACAAAGGGGAAGGCAGATGTTGCCGGACTGGCCACCTGCTCACTTGCAGGATTTTAGATGCTTGCAGATGTTTCATACGACGTTAGACGTTTCATAATCCTGGAAACCTCATTTACATAACACACACAAACACAGACACACTTGTATAGCTATCTTTATAGGGACATCAGCATTTTTCATTAAAAAAAAAAGCCTAAAAAAATCCCTGACCAGCCAAGAACGATGTCTAGTCTCCTCGTTGAACAGCAAGCTTAGCTGATTACCAAACCTGACTTTTCTGGGCTTTAGAGGACGCAATCCTGGTGGTCAGTAGAGGAACTGCAGGTCTGGATTCAGAGTTTAGTCGGTGGAGGAACTCTGATTTATCAGAAAGGTCAAGTGAACCCGACATGTAGCCGAGCAGAGGGAGCTGGACATTCACCAAAAGGTTCTGCCTGCTCCAGAACGCAGTTTCCACCAGACAGACCTTCGTTCACCAACAAAACCGTCACCCATTTCAGTTCATTTCCATTCACAATACTTTATTAATCCCTGAATGGAGCTCAGTCAATGTCCCTGTCACGATGACACGTCACTGACTGATGCAGTTCGTTTGCCAAGAGGTTGTTCAGCTGCACTTGAGACCTAGTTTTAATGTACTTTACCTCGTTCAGGAAACCCTTTTTCCGCCTGGACTTCTGTGGAAACATCCACAAGTTTCAGCACAGTTGAAACATATCCATCCTCTCTAAAACAACTGCTGTTCAGTTCCAGCCGTCCTCACCTGCAGCTGAAGAACAGAACGAGTCGGTGTTCAGGATGAACAGGGTTGTCGGTTTGACCGCATGGCGCCGCGTGGGAGTACAACAGCCTGCTGTGTCGGCGGCCGTGTCCTCGGGCAGACAGCAGGGACGTGTCAGCGCCAAGACGGATGGAGCGAGGCTGCAGGGCCCTGTGGACGAGCTGCACCGTGGGGCTCACCTGCACCGTGGGGCTCAGCGGCTTTAGGGCGACTGCAGGATC
This sequence comes from Cololabis saira, assembly GCF_033807715.1. Taxonomy (NCBI): domain Eukaryota; kingdom Metazoa; phylum Chordata; class Actinopteri; order Beloniformes; family Belonidae; genus Cololabis; species Cololabis saira. The sequence continues at coordinate 33,349,884 of NC_084607.1, read as the reverse complement.
CTGCAGGAGGGACGTGTCCAGTACTGGAGTTGAGGGATGAGGGGGGGTGGCATCCCCCCTGAAATAAAAACGGTCCAAATCATCCCCCCTGTAAAACTGCCATCCCCCCTTTCCATCCCTTATGTCATTTCATCAATGAATGTGGTTTTACTGCTATTTCAACATTTAGAGTCATCACCAGAAAAATACCCGCAGAAAAATAACTTATTTGACAAATTTTCACTTGAAATAAGTAGGAAAATCTGCCAGTGGGACAAGATTTATCTTCTCATTACAAGCAAAAAAATCTTGTTCCACTGGCAGATTTTTCTACTTATTTTAAGTGAAAATCTACTTGAAACAGGTGAAAATTGTTGTTTTTTCCAGTGATGAGTCTTGTTGTGTAATGTGTAATGAGATTTTTTTTACTAAAATGAGACATTTTAACTAGAAATTAGACAAATATTCTTGTTAAGATTTTGAGTTTTTGCAGTGATCCATTTTACTTATCCTGTGAAGGACAGAGTCATATTGATAAGTTCAGAAAAGTGTTTTTTATTGTTGTGTTTTGATGTATTTGATGTAAGCCCAGTGGATATTTAAAGCTTACAGAAGGCTGCATTTAACTGCTGCTATGTCATTCCTGCAGTATTTCTGCAGCTGTTTTGGTCACTGCTATTATTTGTAATATATTATATTATTTGTAATCAGCACAAATTATCTGTCCCCATATGATAAAATCCACCATCCCCCCTGATTTTTTTTACAACTCGAGTACCGACCGTGTCATGCTGCCAGGTCTGCTCGGCCTCAACGCCAGGGTGGATGTTGACGACAGCAGTCCATTTTAAAAAGAACAAAAACCTGGGACATTAGCCGTAAAGGGCTGGAAAATAAATGGCGCTAAAAAGAAGTATTGAAGTATTTTGGCTAATAATTAGCAATAATGGGGTTGAAAAAGGTCGTCTTAGAGAGGCAGAGGCTCAGAGGTTAAGACGGAGAGAGGTTTACCAAGCCAAGAAAAATGTCTGCAAACTATGAAAAGTTATGTATCAAAAGATTCAGAAAATCTGCACAAACCTTGGCGCTGGGGACCGGGCTGGGGACCGGGCTGGGAATCAGAATCACTCTTGGGAGTGATCTTGGGACCTCGGCGCAGTGCTGCGTCAAAAACAGACAGGACTCTGGAAGGAAATGGGGAAACTCCCAGATATCACTGTCGTTGCACCCACAAACACGGGTTAAAACTCTCCCATCAGAGAAGAGGACTTGTTTCAACATGATCCAGAAACTCTACAATGTTTCTGGACAAATGATCGTCGGAGCATCTGGGAAGGAATTTTCGATGCCTGACATGACATCAGAAAATATATTTATGAATCTTGTCCTACGGACCTGTGAATCACCCTGTGCATTTGTTAATCTTGAGACTGTTCTAGCTCCATACAGTCTTGCTGAAAGTTAATATTGGATGTCCTGCATGTGTCAGGGCAGATATGTGGATTAATATCAGCTGAATTATGCAGAACATCCTTGTCTCCGGGAGGAACCAGTGACGGAGATGTTCTGTTTCAGCGCTGCTCTGATGGCAGTCCAACCAGTTCAGCAGGTTACTTTCTCTCATTTTGTTTCTTGACATACTCACTGTCCTTACCACATCTGCTGAACATCTTTAACATGACCTTTCTACGTCTTTCAGAAACAGTTATAAGATTGAATCTAGTGGTAAAAGCAGCCTGTACGTGGTCAACAGAAAGTTCCAACCCAGACGTCACCACAGTGCTGCATCGCTAGCACACCTCATCACTCATCAGAAACTGAAATTTTACTCAAACTGGGCAGATTCCTCCTCCTCTCTGCTCCTCGTGTGTCCGTTTACTGACACCTTCCTCACTGTCACCCCCCCCCCCCCCAAACACACACACACCCAACCAGCTCAGATAACACACTGGTGGTGACAGGCTGACCTCCCTGTCCCCTCAGTGATCACACACACACACACACACACACACACACACACACACACACACACACACACACACACACACACACACACACACACACACACACACACACACACACTCTACAGTGTGTCAAAAGGTCTGCAGATAGATTGTCGCAGGTGTGTGTTTGTGTGTTTCTGCTTGTCCTGTCTTTCAGAGGTTCAAAATTCCATATATCCAGTTTTCAGGCCACTCAGCTGTCGCTTTGTGAGGTGATGACTGATATCATGACTGATAAAGCAGTGAATACAACTTTTGAAAGAACAGTCTTAGCAGACCTCTGAAGCCCTCTGGTTCTGGTGCGATAGAAGGTCCTGGTACGGTTCCAATCCACGCAAGTGGTTTTCATGAGATGCAACTGGAGTGGCCGAGGTTTAAGGCGGATGGTTTGGTCTTTTCTGAGGTTTCAGGCGGCTGGTTTGGTCTTTTCTGAGGTTTCAGGCGGCTGGTTTGGTCTTTTCTGAGGTTTCAGGCGGCTGGTTTGGTCTTTTCTGGAGTTTCAGGCGGCTGGTTTGGTCTTTTCCGAGGTTTAAGGCGGATGGTTTGGTCTTTTCTGAGGTTTCAGGCGGCTGGTTTGGTCTTTTCTGAGGTTTCAGGCGGCTGGTTTGGTCTTTTCTGAAGTTTCAGGTGGTTGATTTTAGTCTTTTCTGGAGTTTCAGGCGGCTGGTTTGGTCTTTTCTGAAGTTTCAGGCGGCTGGTTTGGTCTTTTCTTCGTCCGGCAGGATCCGGGGGTCCGTCTGTTAGCTGGTTTTATTGTGGTTGATGTGCCACAAAGTGCCATATAGGGATTGGATCTCCAATGACGACTAGGACGGAGTCCAAAGCTACTTTGGGTCGTTTTTGCTGAAGACCATGAGAACCACCATTTCCAACTGTTTTGCATTGAAAATAGAGATGAATGCAGAGTGCGAAATGCGGAGATGCCACAATAACATGGCTAAGCGGAACCTAACTCAGAGTGTGTCACTTGCACGCTTTGGGTTCACATCAAAAAAGGTGTCAGTGTCAGCCAGAGATGAGGAGAGAGACGATGTCACAACAGGGTCCCGTTCCTCTCCCACCCTCTGGTGAAGAAAGTGAAGTCGAGGCCGAGTGATCCGGGGCAGATGCTACTGCGCCCCCGCTGCTACTGTAGCAGTAACTGACTTTAACTGAATGTAAGAGGCCAGCCTGCTTAATATGGCCTGAACCCACCTGAGAGCTAATGTTTTTTTTAAATTAATTGTTATTATTATTTTGCGTTATGGCCTGTTATGAGTGTGATTTGTGAATGTGAAAGCTGCGTGAACCCACCTGTTGAGAGCCATCATGTTTTTTTTTTTTTTGTATTTTGCGTGATGACCTGTTATGAGTGGAATTTGTGAATGTGTTCACACAGCTGTGTTAAAACATAATTTCCTGGATGGTTACATAACGTTAAATAATCAGTCATCATTGTGCAGGCTGAGGATCTGTTTAAGTGCACTGATTGCACATCTCCGATAGTGGCATTTGTTGTTATTACTGTTATTTGAATGCACAATTCATTTTCATTGTATTTTTTTTTTTATCTAAAAAAATACATTAGCCTATTTTATTTGTTTATTCGTTTCTGCAATGCACTGGTCGTGCGCCAGTGTCCTATACCTGGCATTTATTCATTAAGTGCACTGTGCACCAGTGTGGTGCCACTTAATGTCTTTTATTTATTTTAATTATCCGATTTAATTTGTAAATAACATTCTGCATCGTAATGCACAATTTTGCCTCCTGTTAGTAAAACAACGTGCATCTAAAATGGTTAAAAGTGTGCGTGTATTTGTCAAAGGCTATAGTAGGCTGATTGTATTGGTTTATTGCATAGGGCCACACTGTTTAAAAAAAAAAAAAAAAAAAAAAAACGTGAGTTAGGGACCCCCCCGAATATGGATGGGTATTTCGCACACTGGATGAATGTTATCATTTTCATGTCCCCGGGACTCTTGTGAACGAAGATTTCTAATAAGCTGGTTTTCTTTAGACTAACTTTTTTTTTTAAATTGTAGCATTGTTAAAACTGCCGGCTTGATTATTAGCCGACTGTATGTGTCACCGTGTTGTTAACGGCGTTGATGGAAAACCGTCTCGGCTGTCCGCACGGCGGCGCGGTGAGAAACAATAACCCACATAAATTAAAGAAATGTGTCTGAGAGTGTTCAAACACACATCATGGTGGCTACATGCTGGGTCAGGTGCTGCACACAGAAATGTCAAGAATCTCTTGAACCAACCTCTCCTTGACCCCAGATCAGGTCAGCACAGGTCAACGAAACCCGAGTCCAGAAGCTGAATTATCTGTGCACACACACACAAACACACACACACACTCACACAGAGGCTGGTGGTGACGCTCTCAGGACGGGTTGTCAGGTCGACGCTGAAGGAGAACAGACGGCCTGACAGGTCGGACCGGAGCTGCAGGCTTCAGCATTTTTACATCTGCTTTTCTTCTTCTGCAGATGATCCGGTGGAGGACTCGGATGGATCAGCAGACCGGCGTTCGCCACAGGAAGAGAAATGCAGAGATTTATTCATTTTTACATTTCAGGCTCTCACACACTCTAACAGAAAAAGTTTACTTGCCACAATTCAGCGATGTCTCCAGGTGATTGGTCCGGCATCAGCAGCATCAACCTAGTGCTAAATGCAAGGTTAAAAGCAGAGTCCTGAATTATTCCAATGGGATTAATAAAGTATCTAATTACTATTATTATATAGCTTTTCATACAGCTTAAGAAAACTCAAATATCCTATCTCAAAAAATTAGAATATTCTGGGAATCTTAATCTTAAACTGTAAACCATAATCAGCAATATTAAAATAATAAAAGGCTTGCAATATTTCAGTTGATTTGTAATGAATCCAGAATGTATGACATTTTTGTTTTTGTAATTGCATTACAGAAAATAAAGAACTTTATCACAATATTCTAATTTTCTGAGACAGTCCTGTATAGTGGCATGATTTCATCTATGACCCTTAGCTCCTGGCAGGACTAGAGGTCATTCTGAAGATGGAAAAAGCCACTGCAGAACTGGATCACAGCGTTTCTGCTCCTGTGATCCAGTTCTGTCCAGGACTTATGTCCAGATCACATAATCTCCTCAACATCTCCGGACTTGGAGGCGTCTGGGAAGGACCTGCACCACGGAAACATGGATTGTACTAAATGAGGAGTAAACGAGGACCTCTGCCTCTTCAATTCTATATACCACTCAATCAATACAAATATTAGTTTATGCAGACATCTGTGATGGCAGCATTACTGCAGACAACCTGATCCTCAAAAACCTCATCATGACAATCACCTTCATTACATCATTGTTTCAAAGTAGCATTATTTTATTACTTGGACTGCATCACTGGTAAGAAAAAGATATATATCAGCAAATGTGTTTGTAGTTCACACAACTATATGCTGATTTTTAATCAGCAGCACATCCAGACCCAAACCTTAACCTAAAGTTTAAGCTAAGCTCTTTCATTATTCCTGTAGTAACGGTGAGTTACGACGGTGAGTAAATGCTGAAATATTCCCATTAGCATTTACAATTTAGCAAATATCTCTCAAGTGTGAAAGATCCTCAGATGTGCTGGGACTCGTCTTCAGTGACGTTCCTGAGGTCACCAGGTGTTTCAGGTCTTTCAGCATTATCCACCTTCACTCAGGTGAGCCAGCAAGGTGGATCAGATTGAGAATACTGAGCAAGTGCTTTAGGGAACCTCATCCAGAGCTGGGGAGTCGCTCGTTCCCCAGACGTGGAGGCTCCATAGACCTGCCAGAACTTCAAAGACTGTCTGGATCAAACACTTGACTCCCTGGGGTTCTGCCAGCCAGAGCCCGGTCCAAGAGATCTTCCTCTCCATTGGGCCCTCCCATCTCAACCATGCTCTCTTCTGGTGTACTGTTCTTCAACACTAGCCTGCAAAAACCCTAGCTCCTGGCTCTCCTGTGGGTCTCTTCACAGCATGGTTGAGTGACGGCTCCTAACCCTGACCAAGTCCACTGATGGCCACTCTTCAACCACAGCCCTGAGTCTCAGTCGGGACATATGCCCAGTCCTAATACACCCCTACTTTTCAGTCCTACCCCTAAATTTTGCGCGTTCCCATGAGGGTAGTGGTGTCCCAATTCCTCTTTGCATGTAGGGCTAGTGGGCATATCGAGGGCTAGTGTGTATCAATCTAGCCCTTCAGAGCAAGCGATTTCAGATGCTGACTAGCTGACCGAGGACTAGAAAAATTTCCCAGAATGCTTTACGTCAACATTTGCAGACTGAATAAAAAAAAACATGGCGGACATTTCTTATTTTTTAGTGAATAAAATAAATATTTTGAGTTAGTTTCTGCATAAAAATATGTTTTGATTACATTTCTAGCGAGAAATATATATTTTACTTTCATAATATTCACTCAGTGAATGTACATAATCACTTGCTTGCTCGTTGTTGCGTTGTATCTTCAGATCTCGCCAGAATAAAGGCTGATTTATGGTTCTGCGTTACACCAACGCAGAGCCTACGCTGTAGGTTACACGGCGACCCATGCCGTACGCCGCGTAACCGACGCCGTACGCTTTGCGTCGATTTAACGCGGAACCATAAATCAGCTCCCGAGCCGGCGGCTTTTCTCATCCCGAAAATGTTGTGGCAAATTTCTTAACAGGCGTTATTTGGATAAACTGAGCCCAGGTTGGGAATCTTAACGGTTACTTTTACGCCTGAAAAAATATTAAAACTTAACCCTCCTGTTATGTTCCGGGTCAAATTGACCCGTTTTAAAGTTTGAAGATCTGGGAAAAATAGTTAAAAGTATTTTTTCAGTATGAAACTTCTTCTGCTTGCCTTAATTAGTGTAATCAACATATAATATGAAAATGGTTCATCTCACATATTTGCAACCCCCCCCTGCATGTTTATATAACATATATACTGTTCGGGTCAGTTTGACCCGGCAGTCAATTTGGAGGTAAAAGGGTGTCAGAAATGTCAGACTATTTCTTTCTTTGCAACTCTCACACACACACACACACACACACACACACACACACACACACACACACACACACACACACACACACACACACACACACACACACACACACACACACACACACACACACACACAGACAAGACACAGGACACAGGAAAACTCCACCCACACTCACTGGACACTCAACAGGGGAGGGGCAAAACATATAAAAGATTCTCTGCATGGGAATCCTACAAACATTACACTCTGTCAGGCAGACATTTACAAAATGAGCAGCAGAAGCAAAAGGTTGACAGTCCAGGAGGCTCTGGAAGTCATCATTGATCATGACAGTGAAATAGAGGAGGATGTGTCTGAAGATGAAGACTGTCTCGAGCTGAATTCTGATTCTAATGATTCTGATTTTGAACCAGATGAGGGAATTGCTGTTCCTATTCCTCCAAGCATGACATTCATGTCAAAAAATTGTGAAATACAGTGGTCGTCATCCCCAAATGTGCGTCAGGCAAAACTGTCTGCAGAAAACATAAAGACAGTGCCAGGGCCCACTAGGATGGCAGTGACTCGTGTGACTGACATCAAGTCAGCTTTTGAGCTGGTCATGCCAGATTCAATAAAGAAAATAATTCTGGAAATGACCAATCTAGAAGGGAGGCGTGTGTTGGGGGAGAAGTGGAAGGAGCTGGACAAAACACATTTCGATGCGTATTTGGGGGTCCTCATCCTGGCTGGGGTCTATAAGTCAAAGGATGAATCGACAGCCAGTCTTTGGGATGCTGAGACGGGCAGGGCTATATTTCGAGCGACAATGTCTCTGGAGACTTTTCACATTTTCTCCAGAGTAATCCGATTTGATAATCGAGAGACAAGGGCTGGTAGACGGGAGAGAGACAAGCTGGCAGCTATTAGGACAGTGTTGGACAAGTGGGTAGAGCAACTTCCACTACTCTATAACCCAGGCCCTAATATCACAGTGGATGAAAGGATGGTGGCATTCAGAGGTCGCTGCCCATTTAGGCAATACATGCCTTCCAAACCAGCTAAATATGCCATCAAAATCTGGGCAGCATGTGATGCAAACTATTGTGTTTTATATGTTGGTCTTTCAAAAGTAATAAAGTGGTGAAACATAAAAAAAAAGGTTTAAACATGTATTTTTTATGAAAAACAAGTGAATCATATCATAATTGGACCATTACCTGTCAGAGGTAAGGAACACCATTGCACTAAATATTGATAGAATAGTTAGTAATGGAGTTAGTAATGACATATTAACAATGTTAGTATGGATTTTTTTGGTTTCTGACATGTTTTGGGTATTTAAACATGCACCGGGTCAAATTGACCCGGGAACAGCATTGCTGTACCTGAGAAACGAACATAACAGGAGGGTTAATAAAGTGGCCTGTTAACAGCGCTACAGCTGAAATTAAAACAGCTTTTAGCTCTGGGCTTCCTGATATGGTGTGACGTATGTGCAAACGTAACTACGCAGTCGCTTACGTACCCGAACGTAAACCACGCAGTGACGTAGCAAGTGGTGTCCCAATCCCTAGGGAACATTACAAGGGCCCTAAAGTCTGTGGCTTCATTTTTAGGGCTAGTGGTAGAAAGTAGGGGGTGTACTGGGATTGGCCCAAGTCTTTCCCAGATTGTCCTGAGCACTCAACCTGGCCTTCTGTAATTTGACGCCATAGAAACCTTGTAGTCCTGGTGGCATTTGAAAACGTTAGTATTAAAGACTTGAAACAAATTCACAAAGGTCTTTTTCTTTTCTTTTTCACTTTTGGTGCATTTTGTTCATTTAAATCCACATCAGAACTCTTTGGTGTTCTGGTTATCCCCACCAGAACCAGCAACATACTGTACGTGTGCAGCGTTGCCTCTCATGCAGGAGCACTTGCAGCTCTTCGGGTGAGGATGTATGTCCGACGTGGATCTTTGGCCTGCCGACGGCCCTGAGCTATACGTCAGTAGACCGAGATGGAAACGTCACCGAGCTCAGGCCAGAGCTCAGCCGCAGACAGACAGAGAAGGAGGATGGACAGCCACAGGCGTGTGATTAACCAACGACCTCGTGTCCAGAGGAGAAAAACAGAAGATACAGATACCGAGGTTAACGAGTTAGCTATCAACAGCACGGCTGCAGCTGACAGGACAGAAAGACATAATAAGCAGCTCAGTGGTGAGTCAGAAGCTACAACTGGAAAAACTGTGAACTGGCAACTTTAACCCGACCTGGCAACGATAACAATCCACACAAAGATGACAAAACACCTCCTCAGGTGTCCACTTGAGCCATTAAAGTGGAATGAACAGCACCAAACCAGCAATCCAACACCCCAGCACCTGTGATGATGTGAGCGGAGGACATGAGGAAAGATGTCACTCATGTGGAACTGAGCAATAAAGAGGAAAACAGTGCTCTGGCCCGGCTGTCCATCGTTGTTCAGTCAGGGGAATCTCTGGGGTGTTTATGAGGCCAAACTGTCGCTTATCAGTGATAACGAGTGGTTATGACCTCATCATCTGGCCTGGAGGGGCGAGGAGAGGGCCAGAGACAAACACGCCCCCGTTACACCACTACGGCCCAGAAATGTCCTGGAACATGTGATCCACACCATCCAGGGATTCTGGTGGGGATATTTGTACAAGTACTTCCCAAACCGCAGCAGCAAGGAGGAGATACGTGACAGAACCACTGCTGAATGGAAAGAAGAAGCAGTTTTTTTTACAAATTCAGCATGAACATCAACACGTAAATAGTAAACCATTTCACTTTTTATGGAACAAGAGGCAAGGGGTGGTAGTCTAGTGGCTACAGAGGTGGGCTTGGGTCTGTAGGACCAGGTTCCAGCCGTGGAATGGCAACCAAGTGTCACACAGCGGCCACTTGCCCTTCCTCCTGTGTCACCAGTTTGATGTCTCCCCTGATTCCCTGATTGTTTCCACCTGCGTCACTCCTCCTCATGGGTATTTAGTCGTCGTCTTCCCCTGTCTCATTCTTGTGAGTACATCCAGCCTGTCACAGCCTTGACCAAGAACCTTCAACCCCTTGACCAAGTTTGTATTTCTATGTTTTTGTAATTCCTCTGAAGAAGAGTGACCTTGTTTTTGGTTAGAAAAGTAGTTTTGATCACCTTTGTTTCCTCCCCTTTGGAGCGCCTTTTGTTTCTTTTATAGTCCTGACTAGTGTAGCTTAGTTTTTACTATTGTCAGCTTCGTTTTTCCCCTTCGTGAGAGTATTTGATTTTAAGATTATATAGTAATGACTTGGATTTATATAGCGCCCTTCTAGGCACCCAGAGCGCTTTACAGAAATCATTATTCATTCATACACATTCTCACTGGTGGTGGTAGCTACATTTGTAGCCACAGCTGCCCTGGGGCAGACTGACGGAAGCGTGGCTGCCATATCGCGCCTAACGGCCCCTCCGACCACCACCAACATTCATACACATTCATACACATTCACACGGGGCAAGGTGGGTAAGGTGTCTTGCCCAAGGACCTTCCGATCATTGGACGACCCGCTCTACCACCTGAGCTACTGCCGCCCCCAATATAGGGTACTTAGATCAGTGTAGCGTTTCTCCTCTGGTTGGAGTGATTTTTAGTTTTGTTTCTTTCTTCTTGGTTTTTGTCACTGCGTCCTTTGGCGACGTCTAGTTTTTCATAGCCTGTTTGTTTGTCACCCTGTCTTGAGAGATTCAGTCATTACTGTTCTCGGTCTGCATCTGAGTCCTCATTTTAAACCCAGGTCTGACACCAAGATGAAGCACCTTGGGCCCCTTAGCCCCTGAGCAAGGCCTAAACCCTAATTGCTCCATAATTGCTCCATGGCGTGTGTCTTTGGATAAAAGCGTCTGCTAAATGACAGTAGTAGTAGTAGTAGTAGTAGTAAGACCATATATGGACTGATCTATATCCACTATGTTAACATGAACCCAGTAGGGGAAAGAAATCAGCCATTACAGCTGGTAAGATCATGGCTCGCCTTCATCGTCATTTGTATCGCCTGCATCGCCTGCATCGCATTTCATGTTCTGGGTCTCTGGAAAGCGCAGAGAGACAACTTCTGTTGTAAAAGACGCTATATAAATAAAATTGAATTGAAATTGAATCACCTACGTCGCATGCATCACCTGCGTCGCGGAGCTGCCATTCATTTTCTATGGAAAGCAAGGTGGCATGCTCAACGCTATGCAAACCATTATTAGATTTGATACAAGGTATATCCTCAGGTCCGTTATTGGCTGTGGGAGGTTTCCTCTTCTTCTTCATCCCTGTGACACTTGGGACAGTGAGCAGAGGGATGAGGCCTGCAGAGACGTTGAGAGCAGAGCAGCCCGGGTTTTCTGGTGAGAGTTGCCTTTTAAATGTGTGCGTTAAAACAAAACAGGAAATTTAAAAAAATCAAAACACAGAATCTGTAACCAAGAAAGAAAAATCTCTAACCAAGATCGTTTTTCTCAGTTACACTTTTCTTTTCTCGACCTCTTTTCCAAAACCAAAACCAAAATCATAAAACTGCTGCAAGCAGGGTGACATAGGTGAGATCAATACATTTGGGGTTGAATTAAGGACATAGTAACTTTACTGTCAGCCATCAAACATGTCCTCGGTAACTCGGTAGACGTCTCAGCAGCCACACACAGCCATCATTTGTCTTATAAAGCACTTTGTGTTACTATTGTATGAAAAGTGCTATATAAATAAAGGTTGCTTTGATTTGATCATTTCTGTGACATGACTGCACTTATTGTTTCTCATTCTCTTGCTGTTTTTACATTATTTGGTATGTTGTCCCATTCAGAGCTGGAGGATTGCTAGGCTTGGAGAAGGTGAAGAGTTATCTGGTTAAAACTGATGTTTTCATTGAGACGTTAGAACAACATAACAATGTGGGAATAAACTGGGATGATGTGGTGACACGACGTTAGTGTTAGTGTTCACCTAACGCAATGAGTGGTGAGAGGCAGGTGTTGCTGCACATCTGTGTGTGTGTGTGTGTGTGTGTGTGTGTGTGTGTGTGTGTGTCCTTAGGGAACTTAGGGGACTGTATTGTCACCTTTGTCACCTTTTGATGAATGTGTCCCGGCTTTCACCCCAACACACACCCAAAAAACACAGGGTGCTGAAAGACCTTGGCACAATAGTGTGTTTATCTCAGGATGACACAGCATGGAGTGTGTGTGTGTGTGTGTGTGTGTGTGTGTGTGTGTGTGTGTGTGTGTGTGTGTGTGTGTGTGTGTGTGTGTGTGTCGTAGGTGTTGAGACTTGTTCAGGAGTTCAGAAACTTGAAGGTCATTTAAAAGTCAGATATCCACATTTACATGTTTTATTCTTAATGGTCTTTTTTTCTTTAAATAAAATCATATTGAGTATATACTTGGCATGTTTGTGGGTGTCCGTGTTTTGTTCTGAGGAGCAGGAATGTGTGATAACCTCCTGGACCCTGCTCTCCCTCTGACCCCAGCAGTCCGGCCTGGTGATGAAAGAATCTTCCAAAAAGAAAGAGAAAAACCTTCTCAGCTGAGTTCATGACCTTTGGTTTCATCACTTCCTCCTCGGGCTGCAGTCATGTGATACATGCTTTATGTACTCATGTAATCAATCAGTTGAAGTTTCAAAAAACCATGTTTCATCATAGTACAAGAGTTTGAACACAACACCGAAAACAATAAATCATTGTATTTTCACTTTCATCACCGAATTCAATTCAATTCAATTCAATTTTATTTATATAGCGTCTAATACAACAAAAGTTGTCTCTAGACGCTTTCCAGAGACCCAGAACATAAAACCCCAAGCAGTTATTACATAACCGTGGCAAGAAAAACTCCCCTTTAGGAGGGAAGAAACCTTGAGCAGGACCAGGCTCATAAGTGGGGACCCTCCTGCCGAAGGCCAGACTGGGGGAGTCGGGGACGTCAGCAGCGCACAGCGGGCAGGTGGAAGCAACAGCGGACCGCAGGCCAGCACGCAGCTCTTGAAGCTCCGGCCCAATCAGCAAGCCCCAGGTTAGGTGCATGGTCGGGGGAAAGGTTTAGAAGGGGCAGGACCAGGGAGAGGAGTCTTGACGGACAAATCTCTCCCCCGCCTGACCGGGCCGTTACCCTGCCCCTCTCACTCCCACGCTGCAGGTTCCGGTGTTGTGCATTCAGAGATGCTCTTCGCCACCGGCAAAGGATGCTGCAACATGGACAAAAGAGAAAAAAGGGAGGAGAAGGGGGGGCCAGCACAAGAAACTACAGGAGCGACTCTAACACACTAGAGTTTACACTACCTAGAGATTTACCAACACCAACTAGAGGTCTACTAAACACTAACTATAGGCTTTACTAAACAGAAATGTTTTAAGTTTGGTTTTAAAGGTGGAGGTGGTGTCAGCCTCCTTAACCCAGATTGGAAGTTGGTTCCATAGTAACGGTTCCTGATAGCAGAACGCCCGCCCTCCAAATCTACATTTGGATACTCTAGGAACTACGAGTAAACCTGCACTCTGAGAACGGAGAGCTCTTCCAGGAACATAAGGCACTATCAGGTCTTGCAAATAATGCGGAGCTAAGCCATTTTGGGCTTTACACGCAAGTAATAAAATGTTTAATTGGATTCTGAATTTTACGGGTAACCGAAAAAGACAAGAGGAAAGTCATGTAGTGGAGGTCTGTAGTGGAGGTCTGTAGTGGAGGTCTGTAGTGGAGGTCTCAGTAGAGGTCTGTAGTGGAGGTCTGTAGTGGAGGCCTGTAGTGGAGGTCTGTAGTGGAGGTCTGTAGTGGAGGTCTGTAGTGGAGGTCTGTAGTGGAGGTCTCAGTGGAGGTCTGTAGTGGAGGTCTGTAGTGGAGGTCTGTAGTGGAAGTCTGTAGTGGAGGAGTGGAGGTCTGTAGTGAAGGTCTGTAGTGGAGGTCTGTAGTGGAGGTCTGTAGTGGAGGTCTGTAGTGGAGGAGTGGAGGTCTGTAGTGGAGGTCTGTAGTGGAGGAGTGGAGGTCTGTAGTGGAGGTCTGTAGTGGAAGTCTGTAGTGGAGGAGTGGAGGTCTGTAGTGAAGGTCTGTAGTGGAGGTCTGTAGTGGAGGTCTGTAGTGGAGGTCTCAGTGGAGGTCTATAGTGGAGGTCTATAGTGGAGGTCTATAGTGGAGGTCTGTAGTGGAGGTCTGTAGTGGAGGTCTCAGTGGAGGTCTGTAGTGGAGGTCTGTAGTGGAGGTCTATAGTGGAGGTCTATAGTGGAGGTCTATAGTGGAGGTCTGTAGTGGAGGTCTGTAGTGGAGGTCTCAGTGGAGGTCTGTAGTGGAGGTCTCAGTGGAGGTCTGTAGTGGAGGTCTGTAGTGGAGGTCTGTAGTGGAGGTCTCAGTGGAGGTCTGTAGTGGAGGTCTCAGTGGAGGTCTGTAGTGGAGGTCTCAGTGGAGGTCTGTAGTGGAGGTCTGTAGTGGAGGTCTCAGTGGAGGTCTGTAGTGGAGGTCTGTAGTGGAGGTCTGTAGTGGAGGTCTCAGTGGAGGTCTGTAGTGGAGGTCTGTAGTGGAGGTCTGTAGTGGAGGTCTGTAGTGGAGGTCTCAGTGGAGGTCTGTAGTGGAGGTCTGTAGTGGAGGTCTGTAGTGGAGGTCTCAGTGGAGGTCTGTAGTGGAGGTCTGTAGTGGAGGTCTGTAGTGGAGGTCTCAGTGGAGGTCTGTAGTGGAGGTCTCAGTGGAGGTCTGTAGTGGAGGTCTGTAGTGGAGGTCTGTAGTGGAGGTCTGTAGTGGAGGTCTCAGTGGAGGTCTGTAGTGGAGGTCTCAGTGGAGGTCTGTAGTGGAGGTCTCAGTGGAGGTCTCAGTGGAGGTCTCAGTGGAGGTCTGTAGTGGAGGTCTCAGTGGAGGTCTGTAGTGGAGGTCTCAGTGGAGGTCTGTAGTGGAGGTCTGTAGTGGAGGTCTGTAGTGGAGGTCTCAGTGGAGGTCTGTAGTGGAGGTCTCAGTGGAGGTCTGTAGTGGAGGTCTCAGTGGAGGTCTGTAGTGGAGGTCTGTAGTGGAGGTCTGTAGTGGAGGTCTCAGTGGAGGTCTGTAGTGGAGGTCTGTAGTGGAGGTCTGTAGTGGAGGTCTCAGTGGAGGTCTGTAGTGGAGGTCTCAGTGGAGGTCTGTAGTGGAGGTCTGTAGTGGAGGTCTGTAGTGGAGGTCTGTAGTGGAGGTCTCAGTGGAGGTCTGTAGTGGAGGTCTCAGTGGAGGTCTGTAGTGGAGGTCTGTAGTGGAGGTCTGTAGTGGAGGTCTGTAGTGGAGGTCTCAGTGGAGGTCTGTAGTGGAGGTCTCAGTGGAGGTCTCAGTGGAGGTCTCAGTGGAGGTCTGTAGTGGAGGTCTCAGTGGAGGTCTGTAGTGGAGGTCTCAGTGGAGGTCTGTAGTGGAGGTCTCAGTAGAGGTCTGTAATGGAGGTCTATAGTGGAGGTCTCAGTGGAGGTCTGTAGTGGAGGTCTCAGTGGAGGTCTCAGTGGAGGTCTCAGTGGAGGTCTGTAGTGGAGGTCTGTAGTGGAGGTCTCAGTGGAGGTCTGTAGTGGAGGTCTCAGTGGAGGTCTGTAGTGGAGGTCTGTAGTGGAGGTCTGTAGTGGAGGTCTGTAGTGGAGGTCTCAGTGGAGGTCTGTAGTGGAGGTCTCAGTGGAGGTCTCAGTGGAGGTCTCAGTGGAGGTCTGTAGTGGAGGTCTCAGTGGAGGTCTGTAGTGGAGGTCTCAGTGGAGGTCTGTAGTGGAGGTCTCAGTAGAGGTCTGTAATGGAGGTCTATAGTGGAGGTCTCAGTGGAGGTCTGTAGTGGAGGTCTCAGTGGAGGTCTCAGTGGAGGTCTCAGTGGAGGTCTGTAGTGGAGGTCTCAGATCCTCCCAGACCAAACCATAGCCAGGCCAAATGTGTTTTCTTTAACCCTTGTACTGTCTTTGGGTCAAAATGACCCAATTCTTCTATCCTTCTTTCCTCCTGCCATGCTCTCTCCTTCCTTCTTCCTTTCCTCTTTTCCTCCTTTTTTACCCTCCTTTACTCCTTTTTCTTCCTACCTCCCTTTTGTCATTCGTTTCTTTATTACCTTCTTTGCTTTTCCTTCCTTTTTTCCTTATTTTCTCCATTCCTTCCTTCTTCCCTCCCTTCTTTCTTTCCTTTTCTCCATTCCTTCCTCCCTCGCTTCTTTCCTTTTCTCCTTTCTCCCTTCCTTACTCCCTTTCCTACTTCCTTCCTTCTTTCCTTCTTTCTCCCTTCCTTCCACCTTTTCTCCCTTCCTTACTCCCTTTCCTACTTCCTTCCTTCTTTTCTCCTTTCTTCCTTATCTCCTTATTTCCTTCCTTCCTTCTTTTCTCCTTTCCTTCATTCCTTCTTTTCTCCCTTCACCCTCCCTTGACCCAAAGACAGCACAAGGGTTAAAATATGAATAATTATATTGTATCCGGCCTTGATTCACAGCTAGGACGTCAATACAGTGCTGGCTATTGTCTGAGCTGTGATTGTGGGGGCATCGTTCAGAATCTGATGTTGCCTCTTGAGAAAATTACAAGTCCAGAAGTGTTGCGACAGACTGTCACTGTGGCGGCACACTTCTAGAATAAAGAAATTAAAACAAGAGCTAGGGTGATGGTGTAGTCCTTGCTAAAGGAAAGTAATTTGGCTTCATGGGCCATTTTATTTGAACAAAGTCTCTTAAAAAGAAGCAGAAATGATTGTGATGGCAGCGGTCACAGATATTAAATCCTCTTTACAGTCTTCTGGGCTGAGCTCATGCTCTCCTGAACACTCCAGAGTAAATACGAGCCAATCAGCTTTTATGGCACTGTTTCTTTCAGCCAGGCACATTTATCCAGTGATAAAAGTTTAATACAGACAACACAGTTCATCCAAGCACAGTTACAATATTTATGACCAATTAACAAAATTCCAGTGTGAAATGGAAGCACAACAACTGGAGCAGTAAAGGAAATATATCACAAGTAGGATTTAACAGCTCACTGGGAAAAAAAGGAAAAGAAATCTGCTTAATGTGACAGCAAATTAAAAGGGTGTCAGGTTTACTTGTTTTTAACTGAGTAAACTGATTCAACAAAAGAAAACTTAACTTTGATAGAAGAAGATTAAATGACTGTGCTTAAACAAGAAGTGAAAACCTCTCTCACAGACGACACCCGGGCAGGTCCTGGATCAGCTGATTTGTCCTAATATGTACATGTTGATTGATGTCCAGATGTTTGGATGTTTGCCCGAGTGTGTTTGAGACTCTGAGCCTTATCTCACACTCACTCACACACACTCGCTCAGACTTGTGTTTCTGAGTTAAAGAAAACAGAAGTTTGGTTTCAGACCACATGAGCTCACTCTGAAAGAATCTGCCGTCTTACTGCCTCTTATTATGCCACTTCTGCTTCTTTTCTCGTTCACTGAGAGCCACAAGGAGCTGGTGTAAAACCCCCTGAGTGTGTGTTTTCAGATAGGAGAGCTGTGGAACCAGGCAGAATCAGACTCCAGTGAGGTGTTTAATATCATCTCAGGTTCACATAGACGCCAGCTGCTGGCTTAAAAACACAAAAACCCTCATGGACCTTCGGTCTCCATCAGATCCATCTCCATCCTCCCTGAAGCAGGTGGTGGAGAGGCAGAGGTCCAGCAAAGCAAAGTAACAGAATTATGCATTCTTGAGACGTACATCTAAGGAGAGCTTCAGGAAATGACTGCAGCAATAAAGGGCCCTCCAGACCAGACCTGGACCCTGCTGGAACTCTGCCTTGAGACCCCCCACCACCACTTCAGACTCAAAGTGGTCCACCTCTAACCAAAAACCAACTTTAGACTAAAACTGGTATACTTGACACCTAAAAACCACATTGGACTAAAACTGGTCCACTTTAAGCCAACATCACCTTCAGGCTAAAACTTAAGACCACCACCACCATTATACTAAAACTGGTTCACTTCAGACCACCATTCTCGATTACTGCAACGCCCTCCTCACTGGCCTCCCAACCAAACTCACCGACAAACTACAACTCATTCAGAACTCGGCCGCCCGGATCATCACCCGCACCAAGTCATGTGACCACATCACCCCCGTTCTTATCCAACTCCACTGGCTCCCAGTCCAATACCGTATCATTTATAAAAACCTCCTCCTCACCCACAAAGCCCTTCACAACCTAGCCCCCACTTACCTCTGTGACCTATTGCAAGAATACACTCCCTCCCGCACCCTCCGCTCAACCTCTGCTTGACTCCTTTACACTCCCACCTCACACCTTAGCACCATGGGTGCCCGAGCTTTCAGTTGCACGGCACCCAGACTCTGGAACTCCCTCCCCCCACACATAAAAACAAATAGACTCCATCACCACATTCAAAACGCAACTCAAAACTCACCTTCAAACTTGCCCCTTCACTCTGACCGGACATCACGCACTACTTCCCACCAGTTCATTTGTTTACTGTTGTGTTATTTGTATTGCTGCTTTTACGGATGTTTTATTGTATTTTTAATTGTATTTCTTGTTTTTATCCTGTAAAGTGACCTTGGGTGACGTGAAAGGCGCCTCGAAATAAAATGAATTATTATTATTATTATTCTCAGACTGAAACAGGTCCACTTCCTACCACCACCCTCAGACTGAAACTGGTCCACTTCCTACCACCACCCTCAGACTGAAACTGGTCCACTTCCAACCACCACCCTCAGACTGAAACTGGTCCACTTCCAACCACCACCCTCAGACTGAAACTGGTCCACTTCCTACCACCACCCTCAGACTGAAACTGGTCCACTTCCAACCACCACCCTCAGACTGAAACTGGTCCACTTCCAACCACCACCCTCAGACTGAAACTGGTCCACTTCCTACCACCACCCTCAGACTGAAACTGGTCCACTTCCAACCACCACCCTCAGACTGAAACTGGTCCACTTCCAACCACCACCCTCAGACTGAAACTGGTCCACTTCCGTCTACCACCCTCAGACTGAAACTGGTCCACTTCCTTCTACCACCCTCAGACTGAAACTGGTCCACTTCCAACCACCACCCTCAGACTGAAACTGGTCCACTTCCGTCTACCACCCTCAGACTGAAACTGGTTCACTTCCTACCACCACCCTCAGACTGAAACTGGTCCACTTCCTTCTACCACCACCCTCAGGCTGAAACTGGTCCACTTCCTTCTACAACCACCCTCAGGCTGAAACTGGTCCACTTCCTTCTACCACCACCCTCAGACTGAAACTGGTCCACTTCCGTCTACCACCACCCTCAGACTGAAACTGGTCCACTTCCTTCTACCACCCTCAGACTGAAACTGGTCCACTTCCTTCTACCACCCTCAGACTGAAACTGGTCCACTTCCAACCACCACCCTCAGACTGAAACTGGTCCACTTCCTTCTACCACCACCCTCAGACTGAAACTGGTCCACTTCCGTCTACCACCACCCTCAGACTGAAACTGGTCCACTTCCTTCTACCACCCTCAGACTGAAACTGGTCCACTTCCTTCTACCACCCTCAGACTGAAACTGGTCCACTTCCAACCACCACCCTCAGACTGAAACTGGTCCACTTCCGTCTACCACCACCCTCAGACTGAAACTGGTCCACTTCCAACCACCACCCTCAGACTGAAACTGGTCCACTTTCGACTACTACCACCCTCAGACTGAAATGGGTCCAATTTAAACCTAAAACCAACTTTAGACTTACACTAGTTGAGACCACCACAACCCTCAGACTCAATCTGGTCCACTTCTACCTCGACTACTACCACCCTCAGTATAAAACACGCAAAAGACACATCCAGACAGGAATTGAGCAACACTGTCTATGCAGTTCAGATTAGTGAGGAGCCTACAGACCTTTTCATCGGAGAAACTAAGCAGCAATCAGGTCCAAATACAAGAGAGCAGCACATTAGGTCCAAATTCATGTCCAGACTTAGGTCCATCTGGACGATGATGGACGTTGTTTCCAGGACAATAGTATACACATTTTTGGCAGAAAAAAAACAGATCTTCTCCACCATATCTTTCACCATCAAAGACCTACAGTTGAATCTCCTACGAGGTGGTTCCACCACCACTCACATCTAGACTCATGGGACTAAAATTAGGTCAGGCAGAGTGGACAAAAGACCAACAGTTAACTGTTTACAAGCTCAGAACTGTCCACCAGTCAGTTTGAACTGAGGAAGCTTCTGAGTGGAAGACGAAACGTCTTCAGGACCCAACAAAAAGAGGTCAATTTGTCTTTATTCAAGCCTCTGAGGAACACCGTGACCTGTGTCGCTTTTCCACCAGTACTTACTCAGCCCGACTCGACTCGACTTGCCTCACCTCGGTTTTGTGCTTTTCCACTAGGGTGTAACGTGCCGAGTAGATACTTTTCTGTATCTATTCTGCTGAGGTTCTAAGCGGCTGAATCAGCTGTATCTGACATCATCACACTACAGGCCACCGATTGGTCGGGGGGTTGGAGTCAGACGTCTGAGTCAGGAGGAGGAAATCAGCGAAAGAGACTCTGACGGCTTCTTGTTCATTTTATTCGACAGGCAATGGCAGCGCAAAAGTCTGTTTGGTGATCCAACTCTGAGGTGCAGATGTTCATAAACCTGGTGCTGAGGAGAGAATTAATAAGGGATCTAGAGGCGATAAGGAACGACCGGATCTACCAGGAGCTCTGTCTCTTCATAGCTGCTTGCGGCTCCAGCTGACTTTTCAGCAGCACTGAGACAAACTAAATAAAATTAAAAAGCGTCTCTGCTTGAAGCTTCTCTCACTTTCATTTTTTAACTTGATATCAAACACAAGCCACAGATCCAGCAGCACATCTATCATCTCCTCCAGGTTCTACATCTTTAGTGTTGTTGTCTTCTTCGTTTAGATCACACAATCAAATACGTCACAGCAGCTTCTCCAACCTCCTACTTCTGATCCAGGTGCTGAATTGTAGTGGAAAAGAAACCAGGCCAAGTTGAGATGAGTAGAGCCGAGTAGGAACTAGTGGAAAAGCGCCACTGGATGACTGAGAACCTGCACCAGCATATATAACTGACTTTGGACTCAGTGAAGGACGCTTTGAGAAGACTGAAGAGAACCCACGAAGACATAAGAGAGAGCTGGAGACTCTTCCTGGACCTCTGTGTCCACCAGCCAGCCCAGGAGGTGTGTGTTTGCTTGTGTGTGTGTGTGTTAGAGGAGAAGGTGAGGGCGTTGACGGAGTCTTGCCACCCAGGTTCCAGGAGGGCAGGGTGGACCAGCTGAGTGCAGAGGGAGCTGAGGACGAGCAGGAGGAGTTTGTTTGCATGTTTAGATATCCCAGCAGCTCCTCTAAGGTCAACAGGCTGCCGAGCCACCCGGAAAGCCGTCACATTCCTCCCTGGTGTGTTTGTGTTCATCCTCCATCAGAAGCCACACACACCTTTAAACCCGACCTGAGTGGCAGTGAAACACGCCACCCTCTCTGAATATTTATTCAATCTTGCTGCAAGTGTTTACTCTGCTCTAAATCAAACTGCTTCCCTTCACATCACTTTGGTCCCTAACGACGGCTTCCTCTCCTGACGTCCTAATAACACACAGCATGTTCTCCAAAGAAAGCTTGGACTCTGAAAGGATTGGCAGAAGAATATTTATTTGAGGTAGTTTGGGGTAAACATAAGGCAGACATGATTGGAAGTGTCTTAAAGGCAGCAGAACTAATAAAACTCAGTCAGTCTGCTCTCGTTTAAAAACTCATTATCAGTCACATCATTAACACTTCACATTATAGAGGCACTCATTAAACCCAGAAACAGATCACATACGAGGGAGGACAAGGCCAAGCTTCTCTCTCGTGGTTCACATTAAAAACATTCACTTCTGTGCTCCAGTTTTGTCAGGATTTAACAACACCGCTCAGATCTGCACATACTTTCCTCGGTCGATAAAATAAAACACGTCCAATAATTTAACTCCTTCCTCTGTTAAGTAGTTCTCTTAAATCACGCACATAAAACACACACACACTGAATCAACCTGAGTCTAACTAACATATTTTGTTCATCAACCTGTAAAGAAGTCACCATCTTATTCTGAAATGAAACAGGAAGTGTTTTTGCACATGTGCTGCTGCTGTAACAGTCCAGAGATGCACAGAGCACCAGAGCAGTGACCCTGACGCATATATAGCCCGTTTCCCCTGAGCGGGTCGGGCTGGTGGAGAGAAACAAGAAAACTTCTTGGGAGGAGTTGGTCTGTCCGCCAATCCATGGCCTGTATCGTGAGTAGCTCCGCCATAACCGCCGCATTTTCCAGTGGACCTAACCAGTACTCGAGTTGTAGAAAAACAATCAGGGGGGGTGGTGGATTTTATCATATGGGGACGGATAATTTGTGGTGATTACAAATAATATAATATATTACAAATAATAGCAGTGATCAAAACACCTGCAGAAATACTGCAGGAATGACATAGCAGCAGTTAAATGCAGCCTTCTGTAAGCTTTAAATATCCACTGGGCTTACATCAAATACATCAAAACACAACAATAAAAAACACTTTTCTGAACTTATCAATATGACTCTGTCCTTCACAGGATAAGTAAAATGGATCACTGCAAAAACTCAAAATCTTAACAAGAATATTTGTCTTATTTCTAGTTAAAATGTCTCATTTTAGTAAAAAAAATCTCATTACACTTAAAACAAAATTCATCACTGAAAAAAACAACAATGCAATTTACACCTGTTTCAAGTAGATTTTCACTTAAAATAAGTAGAAAAATCTGCCAGTGGAACAAGATTTTTTTGCTTGTAATGAGAAGATAAATCTTGTCCCACTGGCAGATTTTTCTACTTATTTCAAGTGAAAATTTACTTGAAACAGGTGAAAATGGTCAAATAAGTTATTTTTCTGGTGTTATTTTTCTGGTGATGACTAAATGTTGAAATAGCAGTAAAACCACATTCATTGATGAAATGACATAAGGGATGGAAAGGGGGGATGGCAGTTTTACAGGGGGGATGATTTGGACCGTTTCTATTTCAGTCGGGATGCCATCCCCCTCATCCCCCCTCATCCCCCCTCAACTCGAGTACTGGTCCTGACGCCGTACCAGTCATGGACTCTGAGCTCTCCGCTGGCAGACATTTGTTTGGTGAACTTAGCCGCTGGTCGCCGGTGGCAGACACATTCTGGTCTCTTCCTGCCAGGTGTCGGGGTCGTATTCTGTTTATTTTCATCTCTTCCAGCTGAAACTGTTCTCATTTCTGTGCTGTGACGTGTACATCGCCTAAAACCGTCTCCCCTGCCACCAGCTAGAGCTAGAGATGAGGAGTATAGGAACTGAACCCTGAAGTCAGAATGAGGGGCACCATAGGAGGACCCCCCCACCCCCTCCGATACGGTCATGAAAATGGACCACACCTTGTGGACTCAGCAGTTTTCAAATCCCTGAAGTCTTTTTGATTCACATTTCATCATCACACGTAAAAAAATCAGCTAAATCTAATGCAGGTTACGGGCTTTTGAATACCTGGAAGCCCAAACTAAAAGAGAAAAACTACAATCACACCTTCCTTCGGTTTTCCAAAATTAGACTGTGTAACAAAAACTATCAGCAGGAATGATGCTCTCCATCCAAATATTGCTGACATTTGAACGGGAAGACACCAGAGTGCCTCCGCTCACATCATCAGCATCATTTCTCAGGTTGTAGCAGGTGCTTCAACTTCAGGATCCACGTTTCCATAAACTAAGAACTACCAGCGTCTCAGTCTCCCAGGAAAGATATCATTTCTTGAGAAGGACGGTCCTGACAGAACACCATTAAAGTAAGGAAGAATTAAGGCTGATTGGATGATTATTGAAGGCTTTTGCAGTAATCATGTGTACATGTTGTAGTCATGCGACCGGAGCATGTTAGCATGCAGAGAGACTTGGTTTAACCCCACACATGATTTCTTCCTGAGCTTTGACGGGCCATAGTGTCCAAAAAGTTAGTTTCATTTTGTGCATCTTGGGTCTGAAATCTGTCTTTCAAAGAGTTGTTTGGGTCTGCAGGGTTCTGTAACGTCCCAAACCAGATCCTAATTATCCAGCTGGTGTAGAGACCTAACACTGGTTTCCAAAGATGCCTCAGCAAGAGAAGGTGCAGTCAACTGTCTGACTCCACCCACTAAAACAACCTGCCGCTAGCATCGGAGTTGTAAAGACGCAGTGGTAAAAGGAGCTGCTGAACTGGAACTTTGTGGGATTTTGACCACGACATTTATGTATTTGATTTAGCATTTAACTTTATGTTTTCTAACTGAAAAGAAGAAATAAACTCTGACTCCTCATAACCAAAACTGGAGCTCAAACCAAACCAAGTCGTGACAACGAAGTGTGACAGGAGGAAAACGGTGGTTTTCCTCCAACATTTCATTTCTGTAAACAAGCAGAACTCCTGCTTCAGGAAGCAGCTGGATGTTCTGTCTTCTTTGTTGTTTAATTATGGGCCATTACCCCACAATGAACTGGAGAGGCAGAGTCCTCCACGCCGACCGCATGTCTGTCACTGCTCACAGACTCTCATACTTTGCAAACCATCAGAGAAATATTTCCTTTGTTGGCCCCGTTTGCTCCTTTCATCATCTGGCGACTCTTCAAACCTCGTTAAAGAAAAAAAGAACGGCAAACTCATTTTAAATTAGTCTCTCCTTAAGTCAGCAGACTTGCGGACATTTCTGTCATTTTCAGCCACATTTTTATCCACCAGCATGAAATCTGTGGTCTCTCTCCGTATTAGCTGACGTTACGTCACATTTCCAGCTGCGGTTAGCTGCCAAAACGTTATTCACTCATTTACAGACGTTTCAACTCTGAAATCATTGGCTTAGTCCATCTGACACCATCAGAACCACAGTCTTGATTGACGAGAGGGGTCACAGAATATTTTCTCAAATAGAGGGAATGCGCAACATGTCACAGATGCAAGTTCACAGTGGGTTACGTCAACTGGCAGCGTAAACTTTCAGTTTGAACAACTGGAAAACATCTAAAACAGGAAAGAGCTGTTGTGTGATCGACTGTACTCATAGATTTAGCAAGAAATCTGAGTTATCGTTTTACAGCCTGCTGAAAAATAAGCTTAAGAGAGACAAGGCCGAAAGGCGGACAAAGGCAAAATTCATAGATTCCCAGAAACAACTGGATTCCAGGCACCGAAACGTGGATTTGTGGTTCCCTTTTTGTATCAGGTAATGTTGGATTTTGGGTAGCTAACGTTAAACGGTCAAATCATAAAGTTCGGTGTCCTCATTACTTTAATTTCGCCAATGAATCCTGCCTTGAAGTTGGACCAAGCATCAAGACTTTTGTATGCCTTCAAGCTTTGCTTCGTGTATTTCCCCGGCGTAGAAATGAAGTACATATAAATATCAGGAAACTGGATTGGTGGCCAAATATTAATGTCCATGGACCACTGGTTCTTGGTAACTGTACCAAATATTAATGTCCATGGACCACTGGTTCTTGGTAACTGTACCAAATATTAATGTCCATGGACCACTGGTTCTTGGGGTAACCGTACCAAATATTAATGTCCATGGACCACTGGTTCTTGGTAACTGTACCAAATATTAATGTCCATGGACCACTGGTTCTTGGTAACTGTACCAAATATTAATGTCCATGGACCACTGGTTCTTGGTAACTGTACAGGTCACTGTCAAGTCCAACTGCCTTTAATTTAAGCTGATAATCGGCTGTTATCCCGTCTTTTCCACATTTTCTCCCACTAGTTTTTGCTGATGTTTTACCACTCGGTGTGAGTAAGGGGGCTGGTCCAGAGGGAAAGTGACGTCAACGCATACCCTCTACTCAACTGAAAACTGAAGAAACATCCAGGTCCAGAAAGGGATTCTGGGATATGTAGTCCCATCCTGGACTACGTTTCGGAGTTCGGGGACGCGCCGGGAGACGTGGAGGCGGAGGAGTGGTCGGTGTCGTCCGTCTCCTTGGAGATGAATCCGCCGTCCGCGTCCCCGCCGGCGGAGCGGGGGCGCGCGCCGGCGCCCTCGCGCTCGCGCTTCTTCTGCTTCATCCTCCGGTTCTGGAACCAGATCTTCACCTGCGTCTCGTTCAGCTCCAGCGTGGCGGCGATCTCCACCCGCCGCGCCCGCGTCAGGTACTTGCTGAAGTGGAACTCCTTCTCCAGCTCCGTCAGCTGGCGCGTGCTGAAGTTCGTGCGCAGCGCGTTGTTGTGCGGGGACAGGCCGAAGTCCGACACCTTGGCTGCAGGAGGAACACACATGTTTTGATTAAATACCTCTTAAATACATATAAAACGTATTCAAATAGTTATTGGTTAACTAAATTGGTTCAAGTTAAAGTTTAAAAAATGTATGATTTTGTATCGTAATGCATTATGTCTAAATGTTTAACGGAATGACTGTAACCTTAACCCTTGTGCTGTATTTGGGTCAAGGGAGGGTGAAGGGAGAAAAGAAGGAAGGAAGGAAAGAAGGAAGTAACGAAGAAAGGAGAAAAGAACGAAAGAAGGATGGAAGTAGGAAAGGGAGTAAGGAAGGGAGAAAAGATGGAAGGGAGAAAAGGAAAGAAGGGAGGGAGGAAGGAATGGAGAAAAGGAAAAAAAGAAGGGAGAGAAGAAGGAAGGAATGGAGAAAATAAGGAAAGAAGGAAGTAAAAGCAAAGAAGGTAATAAAGAAATGAATGACGAAAGGGAGGTAGGAAGAAAAGGGAGTAAAGGAGGGTAAAAAAGGAGGAAAAGAGGAAGGGAAGAAGGAAGGAGAGAGCATGGCAGGAGGAAAAAAGGATAGAAGAATTGGGTCATTTGGACCCAAAGACAGCACAAGGGTTAATGTGAGTGTCAAAAGGAGCCCTGGTCTTATTTGACAGAAATCTAAAGTAATTTCCTTTTTTTTATTTTTTTTATTTTCTATTTTTCTTTTTCTTTACTACCTCTTTAGGTTTGCTTTTAATTTTTTGTCATGTACTGTATATTATGTGTCGGACCCCAGGAGGAATAGCTGCAGTTTTGCTGCAGCTAATGGGGATCCAAATAAAACTATAAACTATAAACCTCGGAAATGCGCATGCGCACACAAGCGTCTTTGGCAAGCTTTTAAAATAAAACTTGTTTTTTTTTAAATGTCAAATTAATATCAATAACACATTTTGTTCATCTCTGATGGGAAATATATTAAAATAAAACTGATATAAGCATTTTATCACACCTCAGTGTACTCAGCACAGAAAACTCCAGCAATTAAAAGAAAATCGTGTATAAAAGCCTCCAGCTTGTTTCTGGAAGACAGATTTAAGCCTGTTTTTTTCCAGAAATGAAGTCACCAACCATCAAGCAAGATGGACAAGTGTTGTACATTTTGGAGGATAAAGGAGAAAAAGGTGTGATAAAACACTGGAGTGGTGGATGGATGGATGGGGGGGGGGTTCTTCAGAGATAACAAAGCAGGGCAGCGTTCCCAGGGTAGAGCAGCTACAGGGAAGAATAACGAAGCGTTGGGGGGAGATGACGTGTCGGGGTGCAGCCCCCACCCCTGTTTGAAGTTAGTCCCGGTAGTACAGTCAATCCTCTCACAGGTACTCGAGTGTTCTTGATTGTATAATATCGTTACATGTATTTTTTTATTCATGCATTTCTTTCTATAGCTTCCAAGCTGTGTAATTCCAAACAAAAGGTAATAAATATAAGGTATTTTACGAGCTCATAATACATACTACATATACTGTATATATAAATATATATATAATCAATTCTGATTGATTTTCATTCATTTTCATTATTTATTTATTTTTTTCATAGCTTCAAAGCCACTTGACCCAAACTCTCAAACCAAAGCTGAACTGTCTTCCGACTGTACATAAAAGCCTTAAGGGGGAAAAAACATGACTATGATCCCAAAAATATATTTTTTAGAATTTTATGTAAAAAACATGAAGATACGTTCGAATAAGTTGAATTACGCAAAGCTGGTTTTCAGCTTGTTTTGTTTGTTCTTGTTTTTTTTCTTAATGTACATCAGCTTAAATGTTGTGTCTCTGGGTCACATGATTTAGAGGCTATTGAGAAAAAAATACTCCAAAGACGTGGCTCTTGACATATTTGTCAAAGCTCCATCCTGAAAGTGAGTTGACGGTAGCGCAGATGGATCCTCCCGAACCCGAACAGTCTGAGCTGATCAAAACAGCTCTGGGATCTTACCAGGCATTTATTATTGAAGATTTTCAGAAATAAAGTGCGTGTTTAATACGTCTTATTTGATCATTGTATTTACGGCCTATTTAAAACTCTTTTTGAGGAAGCTTCGCTAAAGAATAACACCCATTTTAAAAGAGCGAAAATACGAGGAGGAATATTTAATTAAAATACTTTTCTTAGCGCATTAAAGCGAAACAGCACCAAGAAATACAGAAGACTAGTTTTAGGCCTATCCGGTGACGCAAAACCAGAATGAATACAGAGACGCACTGTTGGAAATTCTACGTTGCTTCTGTTTTTTTTCACCTAGCTCATAACTGGCACAGGAGCAGATCAGAACAAATGGAGGTCAATATTTACATGAGAAAAACTGAACATCTGCAGAGAAACCTGCAACTGCAGGGACATTTGATCCATTTTTCACTTCCATCAGACTTCCATCATCGTTGCGTCATTTATCAGAAGCCGCAGATTAACCACTGAACCCGCATTTATGCTGATTAAAAGATGGATGCAGAGAGCGCTGATGCTCTCAAATCCATACTCAAATATGCATTTTCATGCACTTAATCTGAACAATGCACTGTTAAACTCTTAACCAGACCAGTGAACCCCACCCTGCTCACCTGTCTTGGGGGGATTCCGCTTCACCTTCATCCACTCGAACGTGTGTCCCTGTCCGGCCTGCTGGTCCTCGTCCCCTCGGCCTCCGTCCTGGGACCCGGACAGGAGGTCGTAGCCCGCCGGCTGGGGGAGCCCCAGGTAAGCTCCGGGGTCCAGGGTCCCCTGCTGCTGCGGGTACTGGGGGCCCGACAGGGAGCCCTGGGCCCCGCAGTAGGCCCCGGTGAGGGGGGTGTAGCCGGCCGTGCCGGGGAAGGCCGGCTGCTGGTAGTAGGGGGGGCCCACAGACTCCTCCATGAAGTACTGGGGGGCCCCGGAGCCGGGGTGACCCGCATACTCGGAGTCTGCGGAACAGGGGCCCCCGTAGGGCCCCGAGCCCCCCACACTCCCGTTGGTGTAATGACACAGTAACTGGTTCTGGTTCTGGTTCTGGTGGTGATAACCGGTGTGTGCATGCGGCTGCTGGCTCGCACCCGCGGCCTCGTACCCCCTCCCGTCCGCCGCGTAGCCGCCGTCCCCCCCGGGGCCCGGGTGGAGGCCCCCGGGGGCCACGGAGAAGTGCTGGTCCAGGGGGAGGTGGTGGTGGTGGTGGTGCAGGTGGGGGTGGGGGGGGTACCCGGCTTTGGGGGCAGAATAACCGCCGCTCCCCTGACGGTTACACACGGAGAACTCCACGAACGAGTTCATGGTGCCGAACCGGGGACCCGAACGAGGGGCCCGGATAGAGTTTCTGTCAGCAGGGGCCCACGCAGGGGGCCGGGGAAATAAACATAAAAATCAAAAATGAAAAGATCCAATTTCAAATGTTTCCAGGAGAAAATAATCTGATGAAGGAAATTAAATAAAAAAGAGGAAAAAAATCCAGGAATGCAGAAGAGTCAGACCTGGCGGAAAAAATAAAATCCCCCAGATTTTAACATTAGAAAACTGACAAATGAAGCGTCCTGTCCTCTGTTTTAACATAAAAAAACTGACCAATGTTGCGTCCTACTGTCCTGTGTTTGAGCCGGTGAGGTGCGTGCGGAGGCCCCGCGGTCCCCGGGCCGACCCGTGGGCTCCTTAGGGTCCTGGCAGGAAAACAAATCACCTCCTCACCTGTCCCACTCACTCTTCTTCCATCACAGCTCTCTTTTTCCTCTCTTTTTCTCCTTCTTTCTCTCCGCGTGTGTCCCTCTTTCTCCGTGTCACTTCTCTTCTTCCTCCTCCGTTCTCCTCATCTACCTCTGTCGCGGGTCACGTGGCTCGTCGCCCGTGGTGACTAGGCCAGAAGTTGTCAGCTGGTCCCAGTGTGTGTGTGTGTGTGTGTGTGTGTGTGTGTGTGTGTGTGTGTGTGTGTGTGTGTGTGTGTGTGTGTGTGTGTGTGTGTGTGTGTGTGTGTGTGTGTGTGTGTGTGTGTGTGTACAGGATGAGGGGGGTTCTGGGTTTCTTTTCGGTTCAGGAGTGGAGTTTAGGTGCGCGCGTCAGTGCGGCGCACGCACGCGCCTCATCCATCACTGGCCGTGACATCACCACGACAAAGAGACTTCAATCAAACCGGGCCATCAATCTGATAGGAGCGCCGATCTGTCAGGGCGCAGAGAGGGGCGCCGAATAAAAGAGGAGCCGGGAGCCGGTCCCAGGTTTCCAGAAACCTCCTCAAAGCACAAAGCTGCCAAACAGAAAAACAGCCCCCCAAAAGCACACACACAAACACACAAACACACACTCACACACACAAAAAACCTTCCCCCGGTGCAACAGGCCCAGCTCCTCCAGCAGCCCAGGAGGGTTTTCACATCCCAGCTGCCGCACAACGATCGCTCTTGCTGGTTTTGTCCTTTAATCCCGATCTGGAGGTCCAGACTTCATCCCAGTAAAAGGCTGCGTTCGTGTGCATCGTACTTTCCAGCTCCTGCTTGCAGAATCTCTGATCAAGTCATCCCGTAACACAACCCCCAGCTCTAAACCTTAATCCTAACGTTATAAATAACCCTGGGATCACTGAAGTTTCACCCCAGATCCACCCCAGGGCCATGACATGTTCTTGGACACGGGTCTGATGGGTTGGAGGGCCATTCTGCTGAACAAAAAAGTCTAAACCAACTTTAAGATACAAGCTGTAAAAGAGCAGAATGCTCCTTTAATATTATGACGCATAGACCAGGGTCACGTAAAAAACAGTCAGAGTTTATCTGCCAACACTGTGATAAGATTCATCTAGTCAGAAGCTTTTGGTTAAAAGCAGCTGATTTTCTTAGTTTTTTCTTTTTTTCTATCCCTCTCTCTGTTGTGTTGTTTTCCTCCATGGGTCAGTGATGAAAAAACTGCAGACCTGCCCAGGTGAGGTGGCCCGCAGAGCCCTGATTAGACTCCAGCAGACCCCTGAGACCCCGCACAGGAACCATGGATGGATTTTTCTGAGTTTCCCCATTGAGGGAGTAATAAAGGATTATTTTATCTTATCTTATTTTGGTTGATTTTCTCTTTTCACTCTCCAAACAATAAAATATCAGTTCAATTCATGACGATGACTCAGATATTTGCTTTACTTTAATAAACCTGTACTGAACGGATTTCAAAATTAAATGTGTTGAATAAAACAAAGGAGTGTCACATGCTTGACAGCACAGGGCCGTCCACATGTGCTGCTGTTAATCAGCCAGACATTTTCAGGTATTTTCTGATGCTAAATTAAAAAAGGGGGGGATTGGCTGATAAATTGGTGACTAAAACCCGCAAAGATCCTGTTGATAAAGTGTCTTCACATGTTTACTCATCAGCCAAATAATCCACAAGTCGT
Organism: Cololabis saira; assembly: GCF_033807715.1. Lineage (NCBI taxonomy): Eukaryota > Metazoa > Chordata > Actinopteri > Beloniformes > Belonidae > Cololabis > Cololabis saira. The sequence goes on along the minus strand of NC_084607.1, from coordinate 33,318,329 downwards.
GATTCAGAGCGTCTCATGACATTTGTTGGGTTTTTTTCTCTGATCACTGTGGTAAAGATTATTGATCTGACTTTATCTTCGCTTTGCACATTCTCCCAAGTCTTTTTATGAACTCAAAGGTCTTTATCGATCAAACATCCCGATCACAGGGGGAGTGAGTTTACTCTTCAGCCGTCGGTCATGGCAGCTGCAGATTTCTAATGGATGCAGGGATGTGCAAGTGTGAGTGTGCGCTAATTGAATGAGTGAGCTGATCTGTTACAGCAATGAAGTTAAGCTCGACAGGAAGCCTTCTGGTTAGCCCAACCCTGCTGGTCCTGCAGGACAGGAAGCTGCACGTCCACACAAAGCAGAGTCTGTGAAACCAAGGCCTGCAACCATGATCATAGCTCAACCTTTTGCTCATATCATATGTGGATGTTTGTTAGTGCTTTTCTGCTCAGGTTTCAGAATAAGATTCTTTAAAAGAAATGTAAGAAATTGTTTATTAATGATCTTGTAAATGTAACCCAATTTCTAAGGTGTATTCTGTTCGCGGATGATACAACTTTCTATTATTTTGGGGAAAATCTAACACAGGTATTGAAGGTGGTTAAACAAGAACTTAAAAGAGTAAAAACATGGTTTGATCTGAAATAAATGATCATTGAATTTTAATAAAACAAACTTCATGATATTCAACAATAGGAACAAAGACACTGGTGCTTCAATTAGTATTGAAATTAATAGGGTAAGGGAAACAAAGTTTCTAGGTGTCATTCTGGAGGAGAATTTGTGTTGGAAATCACATATACAGCATACAAAGGTAAAAATATCAAAAACAATAGCTCCATTACACAAAGTAAAAGATTCACCGGCTAACAAGGCATTGTATATTTTATATAACACTATGATCGTGCCATATTTAACCTATTGCATTGAAGTATGGGTAAATGCTTGCAAAAAATATACTCAGTCTATTTTCAGTTTGTTTTGTTTTTCTTTTAATGAATGAAATAAAGAATAAAGACCAAAAAAAGATAAAAACAGAGATTTTAACTCTTCTTTGACAGTTTTTAGGGTACCAAAAAAAAAGACGTTTTTGTTCATGACGTTCACATTCTGAGGAAGCCGTCGTGCGTTGCTCATCCAGGCCTCCCTGAAGGTCCTGACAGCAAACACGCGGCCGTTGCACGGCCAGGACAACATGAGGACAAGCGGCGTGGGCGACGGACAAGGAGGGAGGTTAATCATCGGTGAGGGCTGAAAGGACGGAGGCAGAAGGAGTGGGCAGGAAGTCTGCAGGACCAGACCTGAACAAGGACGAGATTAAATGACGCCCACTCATCCGTCTGAGTGCTGCAGAGACTGCAGGAGAGGAGAGAGGGCAGAAGGAGGAGCACAAGGTCAGACCATAAGCAGCAAGCTTTACAGAAAAGTTACAAAGTTACAAGACTCACCTTTCACTAGTGTTTTTTATGCATGAAGACATTAAACGATAAAAAATATGAGCATAGATGATCTCAGATTAACTACAACATAGAACTTTTTTCAATATTTAACGAAAATGAATTAATTAAGCATGAAAGGAAAAGCTTGTGTGTTTAAGGGCCAGTCCCAATCCCCCTCTAGCTCTACTTTTCAGTCCTACCCCTAAATTTTGCGCGTTCCTGTGAGGGTAGTGGTGTCCCAATTCCTCTTTGCATCTAGTAGTGGGGAAAACGAGGGCTAGTGTGTATGAATCTAACCCTTCAGAGCGAGGGTTTTCAGATACTGACTCGCCGACCGAGGGCCTGAGAACATTTCCCAGAATGCTTTGCGTCATTTGCAGACTGAACATGGCGGACATTTCTTATTTTTTAGTGAATAAAATCAATATTTTGAGTTAGTTTCTGCATAAAAATGCGTTTTGATTACATTTCTAGCGAGAAATATATATTTTACTTTCATAATATTCACTCAGTGAATGTACATAATCACTCGTTTGCCCGTTGTTACAAAGATCTCGCCAGAATAAAGGTGATTTATGGTTCCGCGTTACACCAACGCAGAGCCTACGGCGTAGGTTACGCGGCGACGCACGCCGTACCCTACACCGTAGGCTCTGCGTTGATTTAACGTGGAACCATAAATCAGCCCCGACCCGGCGGCTCTTCTCACCCCCCGAAAATATCGGAGCAAATTTCTTAACAGGCGTTATTTGGATAAACTGAGCCCAGGTTGGGGATCTTTAACGGCTACTTTTACGCATGAAAAAATATTAAAACTTAATAAAGTGGCATTTTAGCTACAGCGGAAATTAAAACAGCTTTTATCTCTGGGCTTCCTGATATGGTGTGACGTATGTGCAAACGTAACTACACAGTCGCTTACGTACCCGAACGAGGACATCTGACTGAAACTGGGTCATGTGACAGGAAATTACCCCAAACACAGCAGCAGATCCACACCAGAATGATGAAAAAGAATCCTGGTTCTGGACTGATCCGGTCAAAGTCCAGACCTGAACCAGTTGAGCTGTAAAAAGACTAGAAGATCTAGTTCGATCAGGAGGGGAATTCTCAGAAGACAAGGTTTTAATAAGCGTTGGTAATAACCTTGGTCCTGCAGAGACTGATCTATCAACCCACATGGCCAACGATAATCACCCAACCCCGTCCACATCAAAGCACACCTTATATTCAGTACTGACACGTAAAACTTTACTTTGGAGAAATAAAAACCTTCTGTTAATCTTTTCGGAGGAGACGTCTCTGGGCTCAGAGGCATCTGGGATGCAAACTATTACCATGGAAACAGGGATTGTGGACAGATTTATCAGTATTAATTCCAGAACTTTTTTTTTGCAGAAGAAAATGGAGAGGAAAAGGATCTTTCTGGCTTTTTAATGCTAAGACTACACAGATTGTAGATCTACGGTATAAAGATGAGCACTCTGTTACAAAACTCAATCGAAAAAAATAAAAATTTAAACTTTCTGCAGCCTTAACCTTAATTCACTCTCATCTTTGATGTTTCACCACCAGAAAAAGATTCCCGTGGAAAACTCCACTCGATTCATGGAATCACAAGACAAACCTGAATCGACTGCCACGAATAATCTGGTTGAAACAGAATATGTTCATTGTGAGGATAAAGGCTGGAGTGATGTGACTTTGTGAACTGTCCATCAACTCCACAGGCAGAGAAGAGGCTGAGGTGTCAATCATCCAGATATGTCCTCATACAAACAGCTACAGCTCAGCAACTAGAGAGAACTGAATACATTTAGTGACATTTATACCTCTTAATATATATATATAAATATATTAGGGCTGTATATCTATATATCTATAAATATCCATAATTGGGGTGGGCAAAAATATCGATATGGCAAAATATTGCGATACTTTGCCGGCCGATTCAGTATCGATATTAAACATTTTAATATATATTTTTAAATTAAAAAAATAATAATAATAATAATGTTTCAGACAGGTTGTAAATCCAGTACAACTTTATTGTATACATGGGCTTAAATAATATTGTTGGTGTTAATTTCATATTATGTAAACAATATGAAATAAATATGCAAATATGTTGTAACTTTAGCTTGTATAGTTACAATATTATATTATAATGCACTGACTGAAATGTTTATTTTTCATAAGCAGTGAAATTTATCAGTTTTCATATAACAATTTGATTCTGGTGAAGCAGCACTGATATGTGTTCATGTTTGCATAGAAGAAGTTGATAATACAAGCACTGAAATGTGTATTTTCTGCATTCATTAAAATTTTTGACAATCTTCTGTTCATTTGCACAGACATAAAATATTTTTGTGAAGTGGATTCAGTGCAATCAATAAATTCTGAATTTCTTCAGTGACAGATATTGTACTCTGTCGTGGATGAAATGTCTTGCAAGATATTGATTATTACATAATCAGTGTATTGTGATATTATCATTATCGTTGGCAAAATATCGTGATAGTATCGTATCGTGAGGTACCTGGTGATACTTAACCCTATTGGGTACATTTGAATTTTTCTATGTTTACTTAACTGATTGATAAACGAGTTACCTCCTATGTTCCGTCATATGTACAAGCTAAAAAAGCTGTAAAAGAATCTGTTCAAAACCGGCCTCCTGCTGCACTTTTCAACTCTACAGTAATTGTAATACTGCACTTTAATTACTTAAAAGGCTTGTTAACTACAGTTTGCACTGTTTCAATAAATTGAACTAATTTTCTCAATACATCTTCGATTGATTTTGTCCAGCATTTGCAAGTTGTAGAATGTCCAATCAGAGACACATTGTGTAATTTATGTTTTTAGTTTTCAATTCAATTAATTCAATCCCAAGTAAAGAGAACACTCACAATATGTCGCCAAAACCACTCTGTCCTTTTTAAATCTTTCAGAAAATTATGTAAGTGTATGGGATCATATCGAATCGCATCGAATCGTATCGTTGGCTGAATATTGTGATATATATGGTATCATGAGCTGAATATCATGTATCGTATCGTGAGATCACTGTATCGATAGAGCCCCAATATATATTTATATATAGTTTAAAAAAAAATAAGATAAAATAACATCAAAATATACAGGACTGTCTCAGAAAATTAGAATATTGTGATAAAGTCCTTTATTTTCTGTAAAAAAAAAATAAAAATGTCATACATTCTGGATTCATTACAAATCAACTGAAATATTGCAAGCCTTTTATTATTTTAATATTGCTGATTATGGTTTACAGTTTAAGATTACGATTCCCAGAATATTGTAATTTTTTGAGATAGGATATTTGCGTTTTCTTATTAATTTTCTTATTTCTCATTAACCAGCATTAACCATTAAGCATTAAGTCTGAAACCAAACTGAGACCAAACTTAATGCGACCCATCTCTGGACCCGTCGCTAAGCGTCCCGTCCCGTTTGTCCATTACCGAGGGTGGGACTGCCAGACGGATGGCTCGGATGACTCCAGGAAGTTCCAGTATTCCTGGAAGAGAGCGAGTGGGATATTGTGAAATTCATGGAATCTGATATCGGGGGCGGGGGGGCAGTAGAGTGAAAGGAAGAGAGGAGACCGAAGAGACGGAGTCGCATTAAGTCTGAAACCTGAGGTCTGCAAACGCTCAGCAGCGTTTTGTTACCATTATTAAGCAAAAACAGTCAGGAGCACTGCTCGTAATTGAGACTTTTAACAGAAACTCTTCTCCTTTACGGAGTTTTACACCCTTAGATTTAACTGACCAACAGAGCAGCCATGGTATAGTGTCCCAGGCCCTCTCAGCTGGACGTCTGCGGGATGTCCACGTCCTTCAGCCTCCCCTGACTGGTTCTGAGCCTCATCCCTCCCCTTTCCATCCAGATATTTCACCCCCGGTCTCTGACAGCTGCATGATCACAGCACAGTGGTCATGGACACCAAACCCAGGACATGTTGACAACATTGCTCAATGTTAATGTAAAGCACTTTGAATTACCTTGTGTTGAATTGTGCTATACAAATAAACTTACCTTGCCTTGTTGTAGAAGAAAGCCGACATTAAACTACAATATGCCAAAAATTACAAAGTACTTGACTATGATGCTCATAATTTTACTTTCTGAATAGATGTGTCCACCTAATGAATGAAACACATAAACAAAATATTTGGTTCTATCTCAAAATATGATACAATTACCGAGGAGTGTAATCTGCAATCTAGTTGAAAAAACCTGCAGTTACTCTACAGACCACCAGGGTCTGGATCCAGACCTGCAGTTCCTCTACTGACCACTAGGGTCTGGATCCAGACCTGCAGTTCCTTTACTGACCACCAGGGTCTGGAACCAGACCTGCAGTTCCTCTACCGACCACCAGGGCCTTTGCAGGGTCACGGGGGTCATCTCCAGTAAAATGTCCAACTTTACAGCAGAAATAAACATATTTACAGTCTGGTATAGGGAACGATTTTGGTGTCCATGGTTACATTTCACATCCATGAAAGGTGTCCCTCCTCAATTTACTACAAATGATGTATAACATAGTCATGGTTTTTGACCGACAGCTGTACTGTGGTCTAAGGCAGGGTTTCTTAACCCACCACCACCCACCACCACCCTGCATGTTTGAGATGCTACCCTGCTTCAGCTCACTGTTGCTGTGCTGGTGAAGGCCATTCATTTGAATCAGGTGTGATGATACAGGGGAACATGTAGAACGTGCAGGACAGCGGCCCGAGGACCAGGGGTTAAGAAACCCTGGTTTCTGGGTTCATGGTCTCATTAAGGTTGTTATTTTAGACATGTCCTGCTGGGTTGGGGTTGGCCTGGTCAGCTCTGCTCCTGCTCAAAGGCTGCTAACCAGCGTTACTGGAGAACACCTGCTTCTGCAGCCGGGCGTTCTGGTCGCCCCTTTGACCCCAGATCATTCCAAGACTCGTCCATGCTGACGAGCAGCTAGCGGCCAAGTTAGAGCCTCGATATACTTGCAGTTCAGAACGCGTACGCATCATGGCCACCACGCGTATCCTGCGTTCATTTGACGCATCAACGTGCACATTCTCAAAAAGACACTGAACGCGTACGCGACCTGCAGTTCTGGCTCTGGCCGCGATTGGCACAAATCCCAGTCTGATACCAGCTGGCCACAAGTGACGATTGCGGAGGTCGCTGGCACCGTTTCCTTTGCAGAGATCGCAACCAAAGCAATGTTATAATCTCCTACATCATGGATTGTCAACCGGTGGTCCGCGGCCCTCTGGTGGTCTGTGGCGGTATTGCAGGTGGTCCGTGAAATTGTAAATGGAAAACAATAATAATTTTAAAAAAATATATTTATTCTTTAGACTCAATTTATTTTCCATTTACTATTGATTTTTGTGAATAATGTACCCATCCAAATTATGTCAAATGAGTGAGAGTGAACTTTGTAATATTATAAGCCCTCTTGGCTTCCAATTGTTCATTTTTCATTGACTGTTTTTTGTTTCTTTTTATAGCAAAAGGTGCAAATAAAAATAGACACTGATGCAAATAAATAGCCTATATAGGCCCATACTCTTATTTAAAAGCAAGGTGCAAAATAAAACAAACATCCCCAAAAGCAGCAGTCCCCGAGTTGCTTCCTAGTTATAATAGTGGTTCCTGGGACAAAACCAGTTGAAAACCTCTGTCCTACATCATCCAATGGTGTCATGTAAACTTGTTCGTTGTTCTAATCTGCTACTGCTACTACTGCTGCTACTACCGCTACTATTAATATTTAATCACTTTTCCAACTGTTGCTCTGCTTACTGCCCCCTATCGGTCACCGCCGGTACTACACGGTCTCCTTGCGTACTACGCGAGCAACATTGCCGTTGGTGGTGCACGCGAACGGACGTGAACGGACGCGAACGCAAGCACCAACAGCAAGTATATCTGGGCTCTTAATCAGCAAAATGCTAAACGGTATTCCAATCAAACGTCTGTTAAAAACAAAATATACCCTACGTTTTGTTTGCTTCACCTCAGTAAAAATAAAGTGCATGGCTGTGCCGGAACAATGCTTCTCGTATTCTCCTTCCTGGTGTCCACAGGTGGACCTGCAGGATGAGGATGCACCTCTACACCTCCTCCTGGTGGCTTCTGCAGCACGCTGGTTGCTTTGCATGAACGTACACACGCTCTTCTAGTCAGATCTGGGTGAGGTTGTTGGTGAGAAGGGGATTTATGTGCATCCCTATGGAACATCTCCATAGGGATGCTGTTTACAGGTAACTGATGTTTGGATGTAAACAACATAGGAGCACATGTCACAGCTTAATTAGCTCCACTAGACATTTAAGGGTCTGATAAAGTCATGAATCTCTCTGGAAACAGACTCACACTCGCTCTACATCCACCCATTAGCAGGGATTTATTCTGCGGAGGACGTGGCTCACCTGTGCTAACTGCTGCGAGGAGGAGTGATGGATATGACAGGTGTGGCCCGGAGAGCAGATGTGGACAGGGTGGAGGTCAGATGGGTTCCTGCTCCAGCAGAGCTGGATGGGACTTTCCCACGGCTCACCACAGCCTGTGATAAGACTGTCAGCCCCCAGCTCTTATCTCCGCGCCACATTTACACTCTCCAGCAGAGGACAGCGCCACCAAGGACGGCTATCGCCTCATCTGAGCCGCCGGCTGCAGACGGGCGCTGTCCTCACCGTGTCTCCACTTCACACCGCTCTGCTCCTCTGGTTGTTTAACGGATCAGACAGAGGCGGCATGTTGCCGTCTCAACGTGTGTAGTTTGTTCTTCCTCGTTGCTCTAGCTTTCTTTATACTTCCTTTAGACTCCACCAGATAGTTTTTGTGTAACCTCACTCAGAAACAGATGAAGTACACTGAAGACTAAAGCAACTTAACGTTATTCACACGTACGCTTTCAAACATAAGTAAAATTAAAGGTACTTACCACAATACAACACGACTCAAAACAACAACAACAACAACAAAGCGGTGTAAGATCAAACATTTAACCCTTGTGCGTATCGTAATGCATTATATCTAAATGTTTAAGGGAATGACTGTAACCTTAACCCTGGTGCTGTCTTTGGGTCAAGGAAGGAGGAAGGGAAGAAAGGAGAAAAGAGGAAGGAAGGAAGGAAGGAAGGAAGGAAGGAAGGAAGGAAGGAAGGAAGGAAGGAAGGAAGGAAGGAAGGAAGGAAGGAAGGAAGGAAGGAAGGAAGGAAGGAAGGAAGGAAGGAAGGAAGGAAGGAGGAAGGAAGGAAGGAAGGAAGGAAGGAAGGAAGGAAGGAAGGAAGGAAGGAAGGAAGGAAGGAAGGAAGGAAGGAAGGAAGGAAGGAAGGAAGGAAGGGAGGGAGGGAGGAAGGAAGGAAGAAAAGAGGAAGGAAGGAAGGAAGGAAGGAAGGAAGGAAGGAAGGAAGGAAGGAAGGAAGGAAGGAAGGAAGGAAGGAAGGAAGGAAGGAAGGAAGGGAGGGAGGGAGGGAGGGAGGGAGGGAGGGAGGGAGGGAGGGAGAAGGAAGGGGAGAGCAGGAGGAAAGAAGGAACAGGAGAATTAGGTCATTTTGACCCAAAGACAGTAAAAAGGTTAAAGGTGCCTGTACACTATGATTACAAAGAGCTGATGAGATTCTCTCAAATCAAAGTGAAAAACGAGTGTTCTGTGGAAGGATGGGGATCTAAAACCACCACCCAGACAACAACACAGACACATTCAGAATGAAAGCACATTCAAACAACAACAACACATTGATGAACTCTTTCCGAGAGGAAAGAGTTCAGTTTCACGCCAACATGTCTACGTTTTATCAACACAGCTGGTTTCACAGGACAGAAATGTTTGGCCTCTGTTCTGGACCCAGAGTCCAGGTGAGATAAACCTGTGAACTGGGAGGAAAAAAACATGTTTATATGTGAGAGGGAAAGTAAATCATGTGGGCAATACTAAGTACCCCCTTATTGAGCAGAACATTGATGCAGTCGGACAGGAAACCAGCACTTCAACTTATTGCATTAAAGTGGGCAAGATACGCTGTGTGTGTGTGTGTGTGTGTGTGTGTGTGTGTGTGTGTGTGTGTGTGTGTGTGTGTGTGTGTGTGTGTGTGTGTGTGTGTGTGTGTGTGTGTGTGTGTGTGTGTGTGTGTGTGTGTGTGTGTGTGTGTGTGTGTGTGTGTGTTGTGGGGGGGATTGCCCACATACATTCACCCAGACTGAAGATTAACAGCTGTTTAATTTACCTAGAACATAAACACAGTATGATCTCATGAATATATTTATGAAACACACACTATACACACACACACACACACACACACACACACACACACAAGCACACGCACACATGTAACAACACACAAGTGAAAGAGGGCATACTAACCTTTTACATTTACTACTAGCTATTATATTTAAAGATGAATGACTGAATTAGTTGGATCAGTACGTGTTGTGTATCTTGTATGGAACGGCGACCCACCAACCCCAGAGTTGTGTATTTATGTACCTGTCAGCCCTCCCAGACTCTCTCAGACCGGTTATTGATGGGTTCCTCGGAGACTGCAGCATTGATCACCTGCCGTCGGTCACCTGAAGTGATGCTTACTTAATGGGTGTTAATAAACACGCCGTTGCAGAATAAAGAGGCCCAAGTGGAAGTGACTCCCTCCTTGACTTCACTATGTGGTTAGCACGAAGCTTCTGTGACCCATATCCTGATCACCTTCTCTGGAAACACCTCCATCCAGGCGGTAGCTGTGGTGAAGACCAGAGGACAGGAATGTTGTCTAAAATCACCCCTCTGGCAGGATTTCAGAAGAAGTCGTTCATCAAATCCTCCCCCTTTTTCCTTCACACATCTTTGTTCTCAGTGCATCCAGAAACTGGTGTGGTTCCTTGCCTTCTTCCTTGTCGGCTTCTGGTCTCTCGGGTGGCGTGGTTGTGCCCTCCCTCCTCCACTATAGTTGCAGTTCAGGTAAAGCCTTGTTTTCACTTTGCACACACACAGTTACACAGACATACACACCTCATTCACCTACATACTCACTCCACAGTTTTGGGGGACAGATAATCGCAGTATCCTAGTCTGGAATCAGTTTTAGAGACCTGGATTGGTTGCTGTTTGTGTCTCTGCCTGATCTCGTGTCTGTCTGTCAGTTTGTTTGTTTTCTCTGTTGCAGATTCCAAAGGCTTGTGTGCCCGTTGTGTTTTTTCTGTGTTTCTCTCATTTCAGATTTGCAGCGGATGCCGCCCTCAACACCCCCTCCACCCCCTATCCTTCTTACATATATGTTTAAAAACATGAATAAATAAAAAAATAAAATTAAAAAAAAGAATAAAATGTATATACAGTATATGCTTTCATTTTTCCCAAACTTGGTATTAACCATTAATATACAGGACTGTCTCAGAAAATTAGAATATTGTGATAAAGTCCTTTATTTTCTGTAATGCAAAAATGTCATACATTCTGGATTCATTATCTGGAATCTTAATCTTAAACTGTAAACCATAATCAGCAATATCAAAATAATAAAAGGCTTGCAATATTTCAGTTGATTTGTAATGAATCCAGAATGTATGACTTTTTTTTTTTGATTGCATTACAGAAAATAAAGAACTTTATCACAATATTCAAATTTTCTGAGACAGTCCTGTATATGCAGACAAGGGAGAAAAAAAAAAGAAACTAGTGTGGCGAGGACTTGGGAAAGGTTTTCTGCTGCAGATGTGGCATGCTTTACCTGGCAGCAGATTCAGCTACTGGTAACTAATACACACCATAATAATACCATATTTGTAAGGCCACTCTGACTTCTTGACCTAACAGGGGATCGTCAGTCCTATTTGTTGCAGCATTACTTTAAAAGCGCGCGGCGTCGGCCCACAAGAGGTGGACGTCACCTGAACTGAAGATGTGAGGGCAGATGTGATAAGAATGAGTGTACGGTAACTTTAGCATCGTGGGATACGCTAAACCAGTCAGGATGAAATAGTTTACCTGTTATAACTGAGTTAAGGCTGTTGTGTCTACAACCATCTTCCAGACCTGTTTGTGTTGTTTACCCACGTTTGGATGGACCAGGCGGGTCTGGTCGGTTCCCAAACGTGACGCCGAGCGCTGGGATGGAGAACAGACCTCTGAACTTCACTTCAGAAACGCAGAGGTTTGATGGGTAAGTCTTAGACAGTCTGTGACATAGACATATATACGTAGACGCCTCATGACATGCTGGAACGTAATCCAGCGTGGCCGCCATATAGGATGGGTCTCCTCACTCCAGGCTAAATTAACTACACTGGAGTTACAGAGTTACAGTTACAGCCAGCACACGCAAGAAGCTGCAAAACAGTTCTTTTTCAAGGCTTTTGGCTCCCCAGCCCCAGTTCAAGCCTAACAGGGTAGTAGAAGACCCTGGAATGACCTGGATTTATTTTTATAGATATATTTATTGAGGGCAATAAGAGAGAGAAAAAAAGATTTACAATAACAATAGAAATACCAATATTTTGCCCTTTTTTAACTTTTCAAAACAATAAATAAATATAAATAAATAAATACAACAACACACACCTCTCCCCTTCAAATAAATTCAAATGAACAATCAAACTTGTTTCTTTATTAAAATATAAAATTAATTAATTTAAACATTTATCAATATGCCATACCATATGTCTTTGTTAAAAAGCATAATACAAAGTCTTTTAGCATAAAAGTACGTATTTTTAATGTGTGACAGCGTCCTGTATCATAACTAAATCTCTGCTGTTTGTAACAAACCAAGCCGTGTGAAAATTGGGTAAAAATTCAGGGAGTTATGGATGATTGTAGTCGGGGATAAAACCTTCCTCAGTAGAAATAAATGCACTGGGGGCCGTTGGAGACCCATCCAAGATGGCGGCCGCGCTGAACGTCAGCTCCAATAGGCAGCGTCAGTCTATGAGGCGTCTACGTATATATGTCTATGGTCTGTGAGGTGATGCACATGGCAGACCTGCCCACCTTTCACCTGTTGCCTGCTGAATAAGCTCCTCCTCCCCCTCCAGAATACAGCATAGTTGTAGTATAGATGAGCTGCTGATGGAGCGTTGTGCAGGTGTCGTTATCATGCTCTCATCACGTCTGTCATGTTGTCGGCATTCGGTTTCAGTTTAAATCCTTTGCTGCAGGTTGAGGTGTGTGTTAGGATGACACTTCAGTGTGTGTGTGTGTGTGTGTGTGTGTGTGTGTGTGTGTGTGTGTGTGTGTGTGTGTGTGTGTGTGTGTGTGTGTGTGTGTGTGTGTGTGTGTGTGTGTGTGTGTGTGTGTGTGTGTGTGTGTGTGTGTGTGTGTGTGTGTGTGTGTGTGTGTGTGTGTGTGCAGAGTCTCTCTGACACCGAGGATGATAAAAATCCACTGCTCATATAGTTCAGCGGCGCTGCTAAGTGGGTGATCTATCATACTGCAGTTATGCAAGGCCTCACACTCTCCCTCTCACACACACAGAAGTTGAAATCAAAACAATGACGGTGATGTAAGAGATAAAGGAGCAGTTCACGTATTACTGGATGGCAGCGAGCCGACAGGCAGTGACAGCCAGGAGAAAGATTATTGGAACACACACTTCACACACACCTACAGGATCTCCGGAGGTGTGATATGTCTGCAGCACAGAGCTGCTGCGCTGTAATCTCTTTGTCTACAAGATAGGCTGAGATGAGCGGCTGCAGGTGGGGTGTGCAGCGTGTTGCTGATTCCACAAGGCTGTCATAGGAACGGATCGCTGTTCGGCTCAGTCTAACGGTTTAAACAGGCCTATTCTGACCTTTTTCAAACATTCCCACAGTTCCCTGGTGTTTTCATGAAACAGCTGTCTCGTGTTCGGCCACATAGCGGCAGGTTTTTAGGGGGCGGAGCCAGATACTTGACTCGGCTCTCTCTTCTGGCCTCTTGCAGCTCAGCTAGCAGACTGCATTCACTATCATTGTCATAGCGTGTGAGAAAAAAGCCCAAAATATAATAAAAGATACTTCACACCCCAGACACTCACTGTTGGAACTGCTGCCATCTGGGAAACGATACAGACTCATGAAAACAAGGACAAACAGACTGAAACACAGCTTTTACCCAACAGCAATAACCACTCTCGAGAAAAACAGGAGCTAATGTGCAATAACAAAAATGATTGTATGTTGATGAAAGCTCTTGTAATGTTCGTGTGTTGATGTATTTGTGGAGGGGTGAATGTGTCTAGATATATATTTATTTTATTGTATTTGTTTTTATTTCATTTTATTTATTTTTTATTAATTTTTTTTATATATGATGCACTGACTGGAGAGCACTTTTAATTTCGTTGTACCTGGTGACATTGACTACGTTTACATGCAGTCAAAATTCGGGTTATTGCTAATATTGCGGTTACTGAAACATTGGGAATATTCCGTTTACATGGTAATTAATGATTCGGGATATCTGGATCAAACCAGCGACGCACGGAGAACGTGATGAGGCAATTCCCGTCATTTCCGCTTCTTCTTCCTGTATCCAAATTCAAAACAAATGCTGCTTCGCACAACTTTTCGCTCACCTTCTTGTAAATCTGGCTATCCCGGTACTTTCTATCGTCTACAAATGCAGAAATGTTCATATCCTTCATTACATTTATGAAGTGATTAGTCTCCTCCTGGTCTTGGTTTCTCCGTGTTTATAAGAACTTCCTGGACTCAAAAGACCAGGATTTCTTGTGAACAGAGCATGTGCAGAAAACAAATTCATGTTCCGTTTGATGGGGATATTCCGTTTGGCGTTTACATGACCCAATATTCAGGTTTTAAAAGGAGTAACCCAGGGCTCATATTCGGGTTTTTAAAAACCGGAATATGAGCAAATTCGGGTTATTCAAAGGGGTTATTGGTGTTTACATGGCCGTGCAAATTCGGGTTATTGCCAATATTTGGGTTTTAAAAGGGTTATTGATGCATGGAAACACAGTCAATGACAAGATCTATTCTATTCTGCTCAAAGGCATCTGCAATTTAAAGAGCACAAGTCTTTCCCCGACCCTGCACCCCAACCTGGGACTTGCTGATTGGGCCGGAGCTTCGGGAGCTGCGTGCCGGCCTGCGGTCCCCACCCCTGGTCATCCCGTTGCTGCTTCCACCTGCCTGCTGTGCTGTTGCCGTCCCTGACCCACCAGTCTGGCCCTCGGCAGGAGGGTCCCCCCTTATGAGCCTGGTCCTGGTCAAGGTTTCTTCCCTCCTAAAGGGGAGTTTTTCCTTGCCACTGTTTGGCTTAAGGTTTTTCTCCCACTAGGGGAGTTTTTACCTGCCATTGTTTATGTAATAACTGCTCGGGGGTCATGTTCTGGGTATGGGTCTCTGTAAAGCGTCTAGAGACAACTCTGTTGTATTAGACACTATATAAATAAAATTGAATTGAATTGAATTGAATTTAACTGAGGAAATAAACTCAGGAAATGAATACAACCATGAACTTTCCGACGGCAGCTCTGCAGATACTTTACCGGGGATCTGCAGAAACTGTAAGCCAAAGCTACCTTTGATTGACAGATGGTGGGTGTGTCCCGTCGGCTTCCCAAGCAACATGGCTGCACCCAAGACGAAGATAAGAAACTCCAGAAAGTAGCATGATGTGAAGTTGTGGGTGGAGCTGAAGAGGGGGGGGGGGGGGGGGGGTCTGTGATGTCACAGAAACCTCCATAGATGAACTAAAGGAGACAGTTTCACACCGTGGCTCCTCCTACATTTACAAGGACAACAATCATCTAATTATTGACTATAATCCAAATTAGACGATGTTCTTATATGAGCAGTTTTATGACTGTTCAGTTCATCAGGGTTTACGTGTTGAGGACAGCCTCATGGGACTTCTAATGTCTTCTGAACATCTGCTGACATCTGGTTTAGCTGCAGGCTTCACACAGTTCTGCAAAGCTCAGCAGAGCATCTGCAAGTCCGTCAGCATACTCGCGAAAATGTGCAATTGGGACTTTTCTTTTGTCTCGAATTTGGCAAAATCTTCAAGTACAGCTACTTATTTATTTTTATTTTGCACTTTTCATGCTGCACCCCCCACCCCCATCCTCCCAGGATCTTAAAAATGCAGC